>NC_058415.1:90190061-90227296 GCF_002201575.2 Neomonachus schauinslandi | reverse complement strand
GGGAAGGAGGCAGGCAGGAAGGAAGGGGGTAGTGAGGGAGAAAGGCAGGCGAGAAGGAAGGGAGGAGGATGGGAGGGAGGCAGGCAGGAAGGAAGTAAGGTGGGCAGGCAGGAAGGAAGCATGGAGGAAGGGAGGGAGGTAGGAAGGAGGGAGGCAGGCAGGAAGGAAGGAAGGGAGGAGAGAGGGAGGGAGGCAGGCAGGAAGGAAGTGAAGTGGGCAGGCGGACAGGCAGGAAGGGGGGAGGGAGGGAGGGAGGTGGGCAGGAGGGGGGCGGGCGGGCGCCCTGAGGCTGGGTGCGGGCTCCTGGCAGAGCCGGCCAACCTGATGGGGAGGACGGCACCTTGCAGCTGTGGGCACAGACTAAGGGGCTCTGAGAAGTCTCCACTCACTTCTCCCTGACGCACATCTCCTCTGCAGGATGGTTTACGCCAAGGCCCAGGTCCTCAAGCCCACGTGAGTGCACAAGTCCCTGCCTCGGCCCGTGGTGGCTCCCTGTCCCAGAGGCCTCAGGCTTTCCTTTCTCTCACTCCGGTCCAGGGCTGCAACCTTTCTGTGCCTTTTCTCTTCCTTCTTTCACCATCTTGCCGTGACCGGGCTCATTTTTAATGGGTCTGGCGCCATGGAGGGCACCTCTGACTCTTGGTCCCGGGCGCCACGGATGTCCATAGAAGGCACAGAAGCCTCTCTTATCTCTTCATGGGGATGGACGACAGCGGTCTGGGCTGGCTTGGCCCCGAGGTCTTTCCGCGGCTGCTGATGTCACAGGGACCGCAGTTCCGAGCCGGTGCCCACAGTCAGGCCTCCGGAGCCAGCACCCCCACCTCCTGCTTGTTCTGCCCAAGACCCATGGCAGCCCGTATCTGTGGCCTCAGACAGCAAGATCACCCAGAGGCCTCTCTGATCAGCCCTCGTTGTACAAGCAGGGAAACTGAGGCTCAGAGAAGTGGAGGTACTTGCCTGAGGCCCCGCAACTGGGGCGGGACAGGTTGGGATCCAGCCCAGGCCATGGGACCTCCCTGCCAGGAGAGCTGGAAATGCTGTCGTTTCTGAAACCAGAACCCGCATCTCCTTGAAGTTCTAGAGCCACCAGCCACGGGAGGCCATGAGCACTCGACATGTGACCACTCTGGAGTGAGATGTGCTGTCAGTGGGAAACACACTTGATTTGAAGCACTTAGTCCCCCCAAATTTAAAATATCCTCCCAAATGTAAAATATCCCGTTTGCTGGGAAAGGGGCTTAGTTCTTGCCTCACTGAGCTAGAGCTCCTCCTGGGAAACAGGGCTGGTGGCCTCCTAGAAGGAGTATCCGTGGGCCCAGCGCCCGGCTGGTGGGGAGGAGACATTCGAAGTGAGGGCAGCGAGGGAATGGGAGTGTCAGGGCTCAGGTGCTGAGCTGATGGAGCAAAGAGCACTGGATGGGGAGTCTGGCATCCTGTCTGCTTCTCGCTCTGCTGCTCCCAGACTGTGAGCCTTTGGACAAACGCTTCCCTTCCGTGGCCCACGTGTCCACGCCCCGCTCTAACACGGTGTGCCTCGTTTTCCCCAGGAGGGCCGACGTGCTGGTCATGACCCCCTGGTTTGCTCCCATCATCTGGGACGGAGTCTTTGACTCTACCATTCTGGACGCGCAATTCCAAAATGCCACCATTGGGCTGACCGTGTTTGCCATCAAAAAGTAAGTAAGGTCTGGGCAGCAATGCTGAAGAGGAGGTTTCCCAGGGGAAACCAGGAAGCCCACCCGCAGTGCCGGGAGGGGGGCACTTGTCACTAGGTGTCGCTCTTTTCCAGGATGAGGTGCTCTCGGGGTGGTGGGGAGGCATGGGTAGCTCGGTGTGCAGGTGAACTTGGTGGGATTTGCAGGGGGCCACTAGGCACACCCCTGCTCAAAATAGCAGCCCCACAGCCGAGAGTCACCTGCTCCAGAGGTCAGTGTACGGACCTTTGAGAGCCATGCAGCCTCCACTGACCACTGACGGGGGCCAGCCGCCGGGCCAGCAGCCGGACCCCACCGAAGCCCTGAGGCAGGTGCTCCGTTGCCCTGACCCATTCCCAGAGACGCCGCCTGAGGCTTCCTTTCCTAGTAGCCACAGCGGGTTCAGCATGTGGCAGAGCTGGATCTGAAATCTCCAGGTTGCACTGACGGCCTCGGGGTTGGCTTGTTTGGTTTGACAACTGGCTTGTATTTTATGTACCAAATCTGCATCTTCATGCACGGAATCTTGGACACCTTTGCACACTGATGCCTGTGGACCTTCCTCGTTCTCTTGAACGGTTGCCTGCTCTTATTCCAGAGGCTTCGTTCCCTGCTTGGGCTGTTTGTAGAGCTGCCTACGCGGCACCCTTACAAGTAACGTTTTATCACGAAAGTTTTCAACTGTGCAGCCAAGTCGCCAGAATTGTACAGTGACCGTGTGTACGCCCACCACCTACATCCCGCCGCTGACGTTGTTCTTTCTTTTTTCCCCTCATTCTCCCGTTATTGGCATAATGGACACATGACATCGTACAAGTGTACCGTGTACAACGTAATGATGTGATGGTTGTACACACGGTACGTTAACTAACGTCACCATGCTGCGTGTCTCATTCCCAGAGCTTATTTATCTTCCATCTGGAAGTTTGTACGTCTGACCCCCTCACCCATTTCCCCAGTCCTGCACGTCTTGCCTCTGGTTAACCACTTACCTGTTCTCTGCTGCTATGGATTCAGGTTTTCTTAGAGTCCACATGTAAGTGAGATCGTACTGTGTTCACCTGTCTCTGTCTGACTGTCTCACATAGCATAATGGCCTCAGGTTTCAAGCATGTTGCTGCAATGGCAAGGTTCCTTTCTTTTTTATGGCCGAGAAATATATACCTCATGCTTTGTTTATCTCGTCATCTGTTGATGGACACTTAGGTGGTTTTGTGTCTCGGCTCCTGTAAGTGATGCTGTGGTGAACGTGGGAGTGCAGGTATCTCTTCAAGATACTGATTTAGTTTGGGGCGCCTGGGTGGCTCAGCCGGTTAAGCGACTGCCTTCGGCTCAGGTCATAATCCTGGAGTCCCGGGATCGAGTCCCACATCGGGCTCCCTGCTCGGTGGGGAGTCTGCTTCTCACTCTGACCCTCCTCCCTCTCATGCTCTCTGTCTCTCATTCCCTCTCTCTCAAATAAATAAAAAATCTTAAAAAAAAAAAAAAGATACTGATTTAGTTTTCTGTCCCTGTCTCCATCATCTATCACTTTCTGTGCCTCCAGAAGTGGGGTTGCTGGATCATAGGGTAGTTCTATTTTTTTTAAAGATTTTATTTATTTAATTGAGGGCGAGAGAATGTGAGCAGGGGAGGGGCAGAGGGAGAGAGAATCCCAAGTAGGGTCCCTGCTGAGCACAGAGCCCAGTGTGGGGGCTCAGTCTCCCCATCCTGAGAGCATGACCTGAGCCCAAACCAAAAGTCAGATGCTTGACCAGCGGAGTCACCCAGGCGCCCCAGGGCAGTTCTGTTTTTACCTTTGGAGGGGTCTCCCTACTGTCTTCCACAGCGGCTACGCCAGTTTGCCTTCCCTCCCAAAGGTGCACAAATGGTCCCTTTTTTCCACATGCTCACCAACACTTGTTACCGCTTGTCTTTCTGACACTAGCCTCTTAACACGTGTGAGGTGACATCTCATCGTGGGTTTGATGTGCATTTCTCTGATGACGAGTGATGTTGAGCACCTTTTCATGGACCTGTTGGCCATTTGAGTATTTTCTTTGGTATGATTTCAACTTCTTGAGTTTGCTAAGATTTGTTTTGTGGCCTAACACACGATCTACCCTAGAAAATGTTCCATGTGCCTTTGAGAAGAACGTGTGTTCTGCTGCTGTTGGATGGAACACTCTACGTATATGTGTTAGGTCCATTTGGTCTGTAGTGTTGTTCAAACACGCTGTTTCCTTACCGATTCTCTGTCTGGATGATCTGTCCATTTTCGAGAGTGGGTTATTAAAGTCCCCAGTCAATATTGTATTGTTGCTTATTCCTCCTTTTTGTTTTGTTAGTATTTGCTTTATGAGTTAGGTGCTCCGACATTGGGTGCATAAATATTTACAATTGTTATTTCTTCGTAATGGATTGAGCCCTTTATCATTATATAATAACCTTCTTTGTCTCTTTTGATCATTTTTGCTTAAAGCCTGCTTTGTCTGATATAACTATAGTTACCCCCCGTTTTTTGGGCCACTGTTTGCTTGAAATATCCTTTTCTCTTTCTTTGCTCTTGCTCTGTGTCTCTAAAGCTAGAGTGAGTCTCTCCCAGGCAGAATATTGTTGGATCTTTGAAAAAATATTTATCCATTTAACCATTCAGTGTCTCTCAACTGGAGAATCCTTTTACATTTAAAAACGTCTAAGGTAATTATTGAGAGGTAAGGACTTACTATGCCATTACTAAGCTCACTGTTTTCTACCTGTGGACCTTTGTTGCTCACTTCTCATCTTTAGCTTTGACGCCTTTATCATGATCTTTTTTGTGTCTATTTCAGGCTTTCCCTCTGTGGTTACTACGGCTTCCATAAACTATCTTCTATTAGTAACCCCCTATGTGAAGCTGATAACAACCTGACTTCAATAGCTAATATAAACTATACTTTTCATCCTCTATCCCTCACATTAGGTGATTGATGCTACAATTTACATATTTTTATTTTTTTATTTTTTTAAAGATTTTATTTATTTATTTGAGACAGAGAGAATGAGAGAGACAGAGAGCACATGAGAGGGGGGAGGCTCAGAGGGAGAAGCAGGCTCCCTGCCGAGCAGGGAGCCCGATACGGGACTCGATCCTGGGACTCCAGGATCATGACCTGAGCCGAAGGCAGTCGCTTAACCAACTGAGCCACCCAGGCGCCCCAATTTACGTATTTTTAAATATTGTCTTTACATGAACAAATTATTGTAGTTATGGTTAGTTTTTATATGTAACTGTTGATCTAGAGTGGTAAGTGACTTATGCACTGCCATTACAACATTAGAGAATCTGACTTTGACTCTATGTTTACCATTACCAGTGAATTGTATAAATGTATTAGTATGTTCTTATAATATTAATTGGAACCCTTTTGTTTCTGCTGGAAGAGTTGGATGCCCTGTAGCATTTCTTGTAAGGCATGTCTGATGCTGATGAACCCCCTCAGCTTTTGTTTGGGAAAGGCTTTATCTCTCCATTTCTGAAAATCAGCTTTTCTGGGGTAGTATTCTTTCAATATTTTAATTTTTGTTTATATTTTTCAGAGAGAGAGAGCATGCACATGAGTGGGAAGGGAGGGGAGGAGGGAGAGAGAGAAAAATAAGCAGGTTGGATGAGGGGTTTGATCCCACAACCCTGAGATCATGACCTGAGTTGAAATCAAGAGTCAGACACCCAACCGACTGAGCCATCCTGGTGCCCCAATATTTTGAATATATCATCTCACTCGCTCCTAGCCTGCAAAGTTTTGTGGAGAAATATTCCCATAGTCTTATGAGAGGGATTACCTTATATGTGATGACTTGCTTTTCTTGCTACTTTGAACTTTTTCTCCTTGTCTTTGACTTTTTTTAAGTTTATTTTTTTTTAATCATCTCTATACCCCACGTGGGGCTCAAACTCATGACCCCAAGATCAAGAGTCCCATGCTGTTCCGACTGAGCCAGCTAGGCACCCTCCTTGTCTTTGACTTTTGGCAATTTAATTATAATTTCATATAATACAGAGAGATTATAATTATATAATTATAATCTCTCTGTAGCCCTTTTCAGGTTCAAATTATTTGGGGTCCTTTGAGCCTTATGAATCTGGATGTCTATGGCTCTCATTTGGGAAGTTTTTGGCCATTATTGCTTTAAATATATTTTCTGTCCCTTTCCCTTTTTCTCCTTTTGGGATTCCCATAATGCATACACTATTTCTTTTCAGGGTTTCCCATGAGCTTCATGGGAAGTCCATAAGCTTCACGGTTAACATTTTATTATACTGGCATGATCACTAATCTACCCATCTGGTCATCCTTCTGTCCATCTATCAGTTCATATTGCTTTTGATATACACGAAGGTAAATCTGGGACATCAGCACACGATCATCAACTAGAGTTGAAGATGTGTTTATGCTTTTTCTTCTTCCCAGGTAAAATGTGCAAACGAACATTTGCTGAGTTTTGGCAAATGCATATAGTTGTGTAAGCAGAATCCTCTTCTACTCATATGATATTCCCACTACCCCATAAAGTTCCCCCGCGTGCCTTTCCAGCCAAGCCTCTCTCTCCTTCAGCTCCTGCATCACTGTTCTGATTTTTTCCACTCTAAGATTATTTTTGCCTACTGGAATTGTAAATTACATACTGTTTGGTCTTGTCTTTTCTCACTAAGAATCATCATTGGAGATTTATCCGTGATTCTGCATGAATGAGTAGCTCTTTTTGTTGCTTAGCATTCCATCATATGGGCATACTCTAGTTGGTTAATCCAGTTTCCTTTCAACAGACCCCTGCTTCCAGGTTTTGGATATTATGAGTAAATATGAATTCTGTTGAACAAACCTTTTGTGTACGTACAGTATGTTTTTTCTTTTTTTAAAATTTTATTTCGTTATGTTATGTTAGTCAGCATACATCACATCATTAGTTTTTGATGTAGTGTTCCATGATTCATTGCTTGCGTATAACACCCAGTGCTCCATGCAATACATGCCCTGCTTAATACCCATCACTGGGCTAACCCATCCCCCCACCCCCCTCCCCTCTAAAACCCTCTGTTTGTTTCTCAGAGTCCATAGTCTTTTATGGTTCATCTCCTCCTCCGATTCCCCCCCTCCATTTTTCCCTTCCTACTATCTTCTTCTTCTTCTTCTTCTTTTTTTAACACATAATGTATTATTTGTTTCAGAAGTACAGGTCTGTGATTCATCAGTCTTACACAATTCACAGTGCTCACCATAGCACATACCCTCCCCAGTGTCCATCAGCCAGCCACCCCATCCCTCCCACCCCCACCACTCCAGCAACCCTCAGTTTGTTTCCTGAGATTAAGAGTCTCTTATAGTTTGTCTCCCTCTCTGATTTCATCTTGTTTCCTTTTTTCCTCCCTTCCCCTATGATCCTCTGTCTTGTTTCTCAAATTCCTGATATCAGTGAGATCATATGATACTTGGCTTTCTCTGATTGACTTATTTTGCTTAGCATAATACCCTCTAGTTCCATCTATGTCATTGCAAATGGCAAGATTTCATTTTTTTATGGTTGCATAATATTCCATTGTATATATATACACCGCATCTTTTTTAGCCATTCATCTGTTGATGGACATCTTGGCTCTTTCCATAGTTTGGCTATTGTGGACATTGCTGCTATAAACATTGGGATGCATGTACCCCTTCGGATCACTACGTTTGTACCTTTGGGGTAAATACCCAGTAGTGCAATTGCTGGGTTGTAGGGTAGCTCTATTATCAACTTCTGGAGGAACCTCCATACTGTTTTCCAGAGTGGCTGTACCAGCTTGCATTCCCACCAACAGGGTAGGAGGGTTCCCCTTTCTCCGCATCCTTGCCAACATCTGTTGTTTCCTGCCTTGTTGATTTTAGCCATTCTGACTGGTGTGAGGTGGTATCTCATTGAGGTTTTGATTTGTATTTCTCTGATGCCGAGTGATGTTGAACACTTTTTCATGTGTCTGTTGGCCATTTGGATGTCTTCTTTGCAGAAATGTCTGTTCATGTCTTCTGCCCATTTCTTGATTGGATTATTTGTTCTTTGGGTGTTGAGTTTGATAAGTGCTTTATAGATTTGGGATACTAGCCCTTTATTTGATATGTCATTTGCAAATATCTTCTCCCATTCTGTCAGTTGTCTTTTGGTTTTGTTGACTGTTTCCTTTGCTGTGCAAAAGCTTTTTATCTTGATGAAGTCCCAATAGTTCATTTTTGCCCTTGCTTCCCTTGCCTTTGGCAATATTTCTAGGAAGAAGTTGCTGCGGCTGAGGTAGAATAGGTTGCTGCCTGTGTTCTCCTCAAGGATTTGGATGGATTCCTGTCTCACATTTAGATCTTTCATCCATTTTGAGTCTATTTTTGTGTGTGGTGTAAGGAAATGGTCCACTTTCATTCTTCTGCATGTGGCTGTCCAATTTTCCCAACACCATTTGTTGAAGAGACTGTCTTTTTTCCATTGGACATTCTTTCCTGCTTTGTCGAAGATTAGTTGACCATAGAGTTGAGGGTCCATTTCTGGGCTCTGTATTCTGTTCCATTGATCTTTGTGTCTGTTTTTGTGCCAGTACCATACTGTCTTGATGATGACAGCTTTGTAATAGAGCTGGAAGTCTGGAATTGTGATGCCGCCAGCTTTGCTTTTCTTTTTCAACGTTCCTCTGGCTATTCGGGGTCTTTTCTGGTTCCATACAAATTTTAGGATTATTTGTTCCATTTCTTTGAAAAAAGCTGATGGTATTTTGGTAGGGATTGCATTAAATGTGTAGATTGCTCTAGGTAGCATAGACATTTTCACAATATTTGTTCTTCCAACCCATGAGCGTGGAATGTTTTTCTATTTCTTTGTGTCTTCCTCAATTTCTTTCATGAGTATTCTATAGTTTTCTGAGTACAGATTCGTTGCCTCTTTGGTTAGATTTATTCCTAGGTATCTTATGGTTTTGGGTGTAATTGTAAATGGGATTGACTCCTTAATTTCTCTTTCTTCTCCCTTGTTGTTGGTATATAGAAATGTTGCTGATTTCTGTGGATTCATTTTATATCCTGCCACTTTACTGAATTCCTGTATGAGTTCTAGCAGTTTGGGGGTGGAGTTTTTGGTTTTCTACATAAAGTATCATATCATCTGCAAAGAGTGAGAGTTTGACTTCTTCTTTGCCGATTCGGATGCCTTTTATTTCTTTTTGTTGTCTGATTGCTGAGGCCAGGAATTCTAGTACTATGTTGAATAGCAGTGGTGATAGTGGACATCCCTGCCGCGTTCCTGACCTTAGGGGGAAAGCTCTCAGTTTTTCCCCATTGAGAATTCTATTTGCTGTGTGTTTTTCATAGAAGGCTTTTATGATATTGAGGTATGTAGCTTCTATCCCTACACTCTGAAGAGTTTTAATGAAGGAAAGATGCTGTACTTTGTCAGATGCTTTTTCTGTATCTATTGAGAGGATCATATGATTCTTGTTATTTCTTTTATTAATGTATTGTGTCACACTGATTGATTTGTGGATGTTGAACCAACCTGGCAGCCCAGGAATAAATCCCACTTGGTCGTGGTGAACAATCCTTTTAATGTACTGTTGGATCCTATTGGCTAGTATTTTGGTGAGAATTTTTGCATCCATGTTCATCAGGGATATTGGTCTGTAATTCTCCTTTTTGATGGGGTTTTTGTGTGGTTTGGGATCAAGGTATTGCTGGCCTCATAAAATGAGTTTGGAAGTTTTCCTCCTGTTTCTATTTTTTGGAACAGTCTCAGAAGAATGGGTATTAATTCTTCTTTAAATGTTTGGTAGAATTCCCCTGGGAAGCCATCTGGCCCTGGGCTCTTGTTTGTTGGGAGATTTTTGATGACTGCTTCAATTTCCTTACTGGTTATGGGTCTGTTCAGGTTTTCTATTTCTTCCTGGTTCAGTTTTGGTAGTTTATACTTCTCTAAGAATGCATCCATTTCTTCCAGATTGTCTAATTTGCTCGCATATAGTTGCTCATAATATGTTGTTATAATTGTTTGTATTTCTTTGGTGTTGGTTGTGATCGCTCCTCTTTTATTCATGATTTTATTTATTTGGGTCATTTCTCTTTTCTTTTTGATAAGTCTGGCCAGGGGTTTATCAATCTTATTAACTCTTTCAAAGAACCAGGTCCTAGGTTCATTGATCTGTTCTACTGTTCTTTTGGTTTCTATTTCATTGACTTCTGCTCTAATCTTTATTATTTCTCTTCCCCTGCTGGGTTTAGGCTTTATTTGCTCTTCTTTCTGCAGCTCCTTTAGGTGTAGGGTTAGGTTGTATATTTGAGACCTTTCTTATTTCTTGAGAAAGGCTTGTATTGTTATATACTTTCCTCTTAGGACCAACTTTGCTGCATCCCAAAGATTTGAACAGTTGTGTTTTCATTTTCATTTGTTTCCATGAATTTTAAAAATTCTTCCTTAATTTCCTGGTTGACCCATTTATTCTTTAGTAGGATACTCTTTTGCCTCCAGATATTTAGGTTCTTTCCGACTTTCCTCTTGTGATTGAGTTCTAGTTTCAAAGCCTTGTGGCCTGAAAATATGCAGAGAATGATCCCAATCTTTTGGTACCAGTTGAGACCTGATTTGTGACCTAGGACATGATCTATTCTGGAGAATGTTCCATGGGCACTAGAGAAGAATGTGTATTCTGTTGCTTTGGGATGGAATGTTCTGAATATATCTGTGAAGTCCATCTGGTCCAGTGTGTCATTTTAAGCCTTTATTTCCTTGTTATCCTTTTGCTTGGATGATCTGTCCATTTCAGTGAGGGTGTTGTTAAAGTCCCCTACTATTATTGTATTGTTGTCAATGTGTTTCTTTGATTTTATTATTAATTGCCTTATCTAATTGGGGGCTCCCATGTTAGGGGCATAGATATTTACAATTGTTAGATCTTCTTGTTTGATAGACCCTTTAAGTAGAATACAGTGTCCTTCCTCATCTCTTATTATGGTCTTTGGTTTAAAAACTAATTTGTCTGATATAAGGATTGCCACCCAGCTTTCTTTTGTTGTCCATTAGCATGGTAAATGGTTTTCCACCCTCTCACTTTCAATCTCGAGGTGTCTTTGGGTCTCAAATGAGTCTCTTGCAGGCAGCATACCGATAGGTCTTGTTTTTTAATCCAATCTGATACCTTGTGTCTTTTGATTGGGGCATTTAGCCCATTTACATTCAGGGTAACTATTGAAAGATATGAATTTAGTGCCAGTGTATTGCCTGTAAGGTGACTGTTACTGTATATTGTCTCTATTCCTTTCCGGTCTATGTTACTTTCAGGCTCTCTCTTTGCTTAGAGGACCCCTTTCAATATTTCCTGTAGGGCTGGTTTGGTGTTTGCAAATTCTTTTAGCTTTTGTTTGTCCTGGAAGCTTTTTATCTCTCCTTCTATTTTCAATGACAGCCTACTTGGATATAGCATTCTTGGCTATGTATTTTTCTCCTTTAGTGCTCTGAATATATCATGCCAGTCCTTTCTGGCCTGCCAGGTCTCTGTGGATAGATAGGTTTGCTGCCAATCTAATGTTTCTACCGTTGTAGGTTACAGACCTCTTGTAACCTACAATCCCGAGCTGCTTTCAGGATTTTCTCTTTGTCTCTGAGACTTGTAAATTTTACTATTAGATGTTGGGGTGTTGACCTATTTTTATTGATTTTGAGGGGGGTTCTCTGTGCCTCCTGGATTTTGATGCCTGTTTCCTTCCCCAAATTAGGGAAGTCTCCACTATAATTTGCTCCAATATACCTTCTGCCCCTCTGTCTCTTTCTTCTTCTTCTGGGATCCCAATTATTCTAATATTGTTTCATCTTATGGTATCACTTATCTCTCGAATTCTGCCCTTGTGATCCAGTAGTTGTTTATCTCTCTTTTTCTCAGCTTCTTTTTTCTCCATAATTTGGTCTTCTATATCACTAATTCTCTCTTCTGCCTCATTTATCCTAGCAGTTAGAGCCTCCATTTTTGATTGCACCTCATTAGTAGCCTTTTTGATTTCGACTAAAAAGATTCTGGTTCTTTTATTTCTCCAGAAAGGAATTCTCTAGTATCTTCCATGTTTTTTTTCAAAACCCATCTAGTTTTTTATAATCATCATTCTGAACTCTAGTTCTGACATCTTACTAATATCCATATTGATTAGGTCCCTGGCAGTCGGTACTGCCTCTTGTTCTTTTTTTTTTGAGGTGAGTTTTTCCATCTTGTCATTTTGTCCAGAGGAGAATAGATGAATGAGAGAACAAAATGCTAAAAGGGTAACATCGACTCCAGAAAAATATACACTGAACAAATCAGAAGAGACCCGAAACCAGGGGGAAAAGAAAGGGAACGCAAAAAAAAAAAAGAGAGAGAGAGAGAGAGAATATGATCGGGCTGGTGAATAGATCAGAGCCACAGACTAGATTTTGGGCATATTTTGGTCTGTTAGAAGAAAGTGCCTCCCAAAATTTTAAAGAAAGTAAAACTTACATATGTACAAAAATAAGGTAAATACGATGAAGGGATGGAATATGACTGTAAAGATGAAAATTATAAAAGATTTTATAAAAGGTATTGATAAGAAGTTGGTTGAATGGGGCACCTGGGTGGCTCAGTTGGTTAAGCGGCTGCTTTCAGCTCAGGTCATGATCCTGGAGTCCCGGGATCGAGCCCCACATTGGGCTCCCTGCTCAGCAGGGTGTCTGCTTCTCTCTCTGACCCTCCTCCCTCTCATGCTCTCTGTCTCTCATTCTCTCTCTCTCAAATAAATAAATAAATAAAAATCTTAAAAAAAAAAAAAGAAGTTGGTTGAAAAAAAGAAAGAAGAAAAATTTTTAAAAAAGGGAGAGAATGTGATAAGGCAGGAGACTAGAACAAGGCCATATACTAAAGATTTAGGGTATATTTTGTTCTATTAGAAGAAACTGTCTCCTAAAATTTTAAAGAGAGAAAAACTTATATATACACAAAAAATAAAGTTAACTACAATGAAGGGATAGAATATGACTCTAAAATTGAAAATTAAGAAAGATTTTTTAAAAAG
The DNA here is from genome assembly GCF_002201575.2 of Neomonachus schauinslandi. NCBI lineage: Eukaryota > Metazoa > Chordata > Mammalia > Carnivora > Phocidae > Neomonachus > Neomonachus schauinslandi. Next base: position 90,214,560 of record NC_058415.1, on the reverse strand, counting down.
GAATTGATAAGATGTAGCTTGAAAAAGGGAAAAAGAAAAATTCAAAAAAAATAGAAAAAGAAAAAATAAAGAAAATTTAAAAAATTAAGTTTGAAAGACTAAAGAATCATGGGGTAAAAAGCCATGAATTCTATGTGCAGCATTCCCCTAATGCTGGGGTTTTGCTGTTGTCACTGATCGGTAAACTTCATCTTGGCTGGCTGTTCTCGCTGATCTTCTGGGGGAGGGACCTGTTGCCGTGGTTCCCAAATGTCTGTGCCGGAGGCGGAATTGCCCCGCCCTTGCCCGGTCTGTTTTAAGTCATCCGCTCGGGTTTGCTCTCGGGAGCTTTTGTTCCCTGCAAGCTTTCTGTACAGCTTTGGAGGCCGAGAGTGAAGATGGCGGCCTCCCAATCTCCGCCCCAGAGGAGCCGAGAACTTGGGGCCCCACTTCTCAGTGCACCCCCAGAGAAAAGCAGTCAGTCACTCCCGTCTCCCTGGTCTCCGGCCGCACTCCGTGCTCACCCGGCCTGTGATCAAGCGTTTCTATCTCTGGCACCCGACCCCATGTGGAGTCTCCAAACCCAGCAGATCCCTGGGTTGCGCTCTGGCGCCGCTCCTCCCGGGGTAGGAAGGGGAGTCTCCCCGGATCTGCCACTTGTTGGGTCCCTGCTGGAGGAGCAGTGGCCCGACTGTGCCACGGATCACGGTTTATGGCAACCCCGAGCTGAGAGCCCACCCCTCGGCTCCATCTCTGTAGCCGGCTTCCCTGCTCCGATACCTGGGAGCTCTGCCACACTCCGGCACCCCTGGTCTTTCTGTGACCCCGAGGGTCCTGAGACCATACTGTCCCAGGGAGGGTTCCACCCCCCGCTTAGCCACTGGAGTGACGTCCCTCAGCGGAGCAGACTTCTACAAGTTCTGATTTTGTGCTCTGGGGCTCTGTCACTTGCCGGTAGCCAGCAGCCGGCTGATGGAGGCTCCCTCCTCCTGAGGTCTATCTTCCTGAATATCCGAATATTGCCTCGGATTCACTTCTCCACAAGTCCTACGGAAGTGGTCGCTTTTCTGTTCAGAGAGTTGCTGCTATTCTTTCCTTCAATCTCCTTTTGAGTTCATAGGTGTTCAGAATGGTTTGACCCCTATCTAGCTGAATTCCTGGGACCAGACAAAATTTAGGTCTCCCACTCCTCTGCCATCTTGCTCCTCCTATTTTTTCTTGATTAAACATCCAGGAGTGGAATTGCTCTGTTCTAGGTCAGATACATGTATAGTTTTGTAAAACAACGTGACATTTTCGCAAGTTAGTTGTAGCATTTTACACCCCCACCCACAATATATGGAAGGTCGGCAGCTCCCCATGCTCCACACCATTTTGTGATGTGCACTGCCTGTAAACTTTTATACCTGGGTCTTTGTGCAGACATATGAGGAGGTCTGTGGGGTAGAGTACTGGAGGTGGAATTGGGAAAGGAACGTACACATTTAAAGTTTTGATATATTGGTGGCTCAGTCAGTCTCGATTTTGGCTCGGGTCATGATCTCAGGGTTGTGGGATCAAGCCCCATGTTGGGCTCTGTGCTCAGTGGGGAGTTTGCTCCCCCCCACAAATAAATAATAAATAAATATATAAATCTTTAACGTTTTGATATATTTTCTCATATGCCCTCTGAAAGGATTGTAAAAATGGATATTTTCGTTAGTGGCAAATGAGAGTGTCTGCCTTCCCTTACCCTTAACCACACCTGGAAGTATTCCCTTACTTGTTTGTTACAAAGGTCTTTACTAAACACTTACTATGTGTGGACAAAGGGATAAGGCAGTTGCCAAACCACGGAAAGGCCCTGTGTCTGCCGAGCTTTATTCAAGTGGGGAAAGACAGAAGAACAAGTAAAACTCAATTATAAAATATGTTCGATGGTGATTTGGGCTCTAAAATAATTAAGGCTGTGTCAGTGGTTTCTTTTCATATTTATTTGTGTATTTCTTTGCTCCTTCTTCTTGAGTTCTGATTTCCACCCAGATAAATATACGGGTCAAGTGCACAGCTTGCTGTGTTTTTACACCAGCTAGCCTCTGCTGGTGCCAGCAGGAGGAGCTATAGGGCACGGATAGTTCTGGGCATTAGTGAAAGGATGGGAGCTACTCTAGGGGTGAGCATTGCAGGGAAAGGATCCCAGCCTGAGAGAATAGGAAGTGCAAAGGCCCAGAGGAGCATGCCTGGCCTGTGTCAGGAACATCAAAGAGATGCCTGCCCAGGCAAAAAGATGGAGGACAGAGGGGAGGAGATGAGGTCAGAGGCAGATCTTGTGGGGTCTGGTAGACCACTGTAGGATCTTGATTTGCTTTTTTCTTTTTTCTTAAGGAGAAGAAGCCATTGGAGGGTCATGAGTTGGGAGAGATCAACCTTTAGATATTACCCATCATTTGAATTTTTGCCAACCTCATGGATTAAGAAAATACCTTATGGTTGAGGCTAAGTGCTCCATACCAAGCAATCTGAATGCCTCCCCTTACTATCCAGTTGATACACTGTCTTTAGCTAGTAGATTGGCTATGGTTTTTATTTTTCTGTTTTGATTTTTCATTGTAGTAAAATGCACATAATATTTACCATCTTAACTATTTCAATGCAGAGTTCCGTAGTGTTACCAATTTGCATTGTTGTGTCACCATAGGGGCTGCCCATCTTCACAAACATTTTCCTCTTGCAAAACTGAAGCTCTGTGCCCGTTAGACACTAGCTGCCCATGGCACCTCCCCCCCACCCCAGCCTCTGGTGTCTGTTTCTCTGAATTTGCCCATTCCAGAGACCCCCTTGAAGTGGAATCAGGCAGTGCTTGACTTTTGCCATTGGCTTATTTCACTTAGCATGATGTCTTCAAGGCATGGCATGGTATTATAAGCTGGTTTTGCCCAAGTCTGTTTTTCTGCTGCTGTTTGATTCTGTTTAATGCCCACCCTCCCTTTCCTGGGATGCTTGTTCTTGGCCTTAGATACGTGGTCTTCCTGGAGCTGTTCCTGCAGACGGCAGAGAAGCACTTCATGGTGGGACACAGGGTCACCTACTATGTCTTCACCGACCGGCCCACCGATGTGCCCAGGGTGCCCCTCGCGGAAGGGAGACAGCTGGTGGTCCTGGAGGTCCGAAACTATTCGCGCTGGCAGGATGTGTCCATGCACCGCATGGAGATGATTAGCAACTTCTCGCAGCAGCGCTTCCTCCTTGAGGTGGACTACCTGGTGTGTATGGACGTGGACATGAAGTTCAGCGACCACGTGGGTGTGGAGATCCTGTCCCCCCTCTTCGGCACCCTGCACCCTGGTTTCTACAGGGTGGCCCGCGAGGCCTTCACCTACGAGCGCCGTCCACAGTCCCAGGCCTACATTCCGAGAGACGAGGGTGACTTTTACTACGCAGGAGGCTTTTTTGGGGGTTCGGTGGTCGAGGTTCTCCAGCTGACCACGGCCTGTCACCAGGCGATGGTGGTCGACCGGGCCAACGGGATCGAGGCCGTGTGGCACGACGAGAGCCACCTGAACAAGTACCTTCTCTACCACAAGCCCACCAAGGTGCTGTCCCCAGAGTACCTGTGGGATGAACAGATGCTGCAGAGGCCTCCTTTCCTCAGGAAACTGCGCTACGTGGCGGTGCCCAAGAATCATGCGGAAATCCGGAACTGAAGAGCCCGGGGCCCAGGAGATCTCCATCCAAGGCTGCAGCTTTAGCAGGTCTTCCCCTGGGCAAGGGATCAACCAAAGATTTGATGCTATGGATGAGTCCCTGGGCCTCGGTTTCCTCTTCTGGAGAGGCTCCCACCACTCTTCCTTGTATTGAACCTGGGCTCATCCTTCATGGTGCCCACAAGTTCACCTTCCCCTGGAAGGTTTCTTTGATTGTGTCTTCCTCCTCCTATTGAAATGCACTGCTCTTCACTCTGCATCCCTATAAAGCACTTAGTGTATTCCTTTGGCCAGATCTGCTGCCATTCTGCTCACATTGCCCATTGGTCTTGCTCATTACAATGTGAGCTCCTGAAGGCAGAAGCTAAGACTTCTTCTTCTTGTAGGTCAGTACCTACCACAGTGCCTTATGCCCAGAGACTCTCAAAACATGACCCCTAAACACCTGGTGTACCCTGTACCCAGACAATGGGAGAGGCCCAGCCTGAAAGCACTTTTCTGGGTTTGGTTTGGGTGTATGATAGCTTGTTGCTCTGGGTTGTTTGTCTTTTTCTTATGGATTTTGGGGAGTTTGTTTTGTGTTTTGGGTGTTAGTACTTTTTTCAGACACATGCTAAAAATCTCTTCTTCTAGTTTGTGTGTTGCTACTTCAACTCTTTTAACATAGGTAAATTTAAGAACTCATCTCCTGCTTTGAAATCATGAAGATAGTGTCTTATGTTAGAAGATAGTGTCCAAAAGCTTTATGTTTTTGCCTCACACTTAGGTCTTTAATCTACTCATAATGACTTGTGTGTGCTTTTAATGTAAGGATTTGATTTAATTTTCCTTTCTCTGGATAATGATTATCTGAGCACCACATATTGAAAACATGTTTGAAAACTTCCGGGAAAGTTCTTTAAGAGTATTTTGATTGCTCTTGGCCTGTTGCATTTCCATCTCACTTTTAAATCTTCTGTCAAATTACAGAAAGGAGCCAGCTGGAGTTTTAATAAGATTTCATTTATTTATTTATGTTTTTGAGAGAGAGAGAGAGAGCATGCAGGCGAGAGTTGGGGGTAGGACAGATGGAGAGAATCTTAAGCAGGCTCCATGCCCACTGTGGAGACTGACTGGGGGCTCAATCTCATGACCCTGAGATCATGACCTGAGCCGAAATCAAGAGTCAGACACTTAACCGACTGAGCCAGCCAGGTACCCCTGGTTGGAGTTTTCATCAGAATTCTGCTGAGCTGAGCAGTGGTGCCCAGAGCGCCCCTCCCGTCCACCCGAAGGCTCACAAGGCAGGGCTGGTTCTTCTGAGGCTGGGATGGAGACTGCCGCTTACTCTCCCCCAGCACCTGGGGTTTTGCTTGCGGCCATGGGTGCTCCTCGAGGGCTGGTGCGTGCCCCCAAAACTGCCCCCATCTCTGCAGGCCATCTTCCCTGTGTGCCCGTCTGGCCCTTCCCGAGCAGGTGAGAGCTCACAGAACACAACACACAAGATCCTTCTGTTGCAGGAATTCTCTGCCTTTAGTGCCCGCAGTTCTTGGTCTCGCCGCTTCGAAGAATGAAGAGGTAGACCAGATGAAGAGTGGTGGGCAGCAAAGCAAAGTTTATTGAGCAAGAGTGTAAAGCTCCCAGAGAGGGAGGGGGGCCCAAATGGGAGGGGGGCCTGAGAGGGTTTCCCTGGAGTTTCTAAGTTTAGGGGTTTTTATGAGCTCTTTTGCAAAACTATCTTAAGCAACAAGGGCATGCTGAGTCCTGCAAATCAGGGCTTTGATCCTGTATCTGTCTACCTATTAGGTTAATATCAATGTGTTGATGATCTTTTTTTGCTGACATCTGAGGGCTTATGTCTTCACTGCCCCTTACCCATGATAGGGACAAATGCCTTGTGGTTAATTGCCTTATTTTAGGACGTTTTGCAGAAGTCATTTCTGCAAAGGCTGCAAAGCAGAATGTTAGTGTGGTCCTATCTGAGCTGCAAAACAGGATGTTAGTGCTGTTTTATCCTAGCTGTCCCAACTCCATATTTTCATGTTGGGGACCCTGGGCCTGACTACCTAACTGTCCAACTAACTCTTAACACTTCCTTCAAAAATTGCTTGTTGAAGAAACCGGCTCTTGAGATTGAAAACAAACAATCGGAGTTTCCCCATTTCTTTCACTTTCGGCTCATTTTCTCTCTCCCAGTTCTTGTCTGTTGTTCTCATGCCTTGGAGCACGTTGCCTTGAGCATCCCCCCCATCTGGTGCAGACAGTTTACACTCCCTTGGTCTTAAATGAAATAACAATTCAAGACTAGCTCCCCAGACCGTGTCCAGCCAGAGTCACCCACAGTCAGTGCCCTGCGGAGTCTCCATTGCTGGCCCGGGCTGGCCCTGCTGTCTTTCTTACTTGAAGTAGAATGTCGCTGGAGATTCAGCGCAGGAGACTGTTCCTGTAGTTGTTGCCCAGTACCCTCTCTTGGTACGTTGAGACTGTTTCCCTCTGGTCTTGCTAAATGAGAACTGTAGTCTTTTCCCTTAAATCAGGAGTGGATTTTGAGTTGGGTCAAGTCTTTTTGTAGTCTACTGTGAGAATCATCTAACCTTTCTCTTACTGCTAATGTAAGTGACTTATAAATGCAAAGTCCTTATTTCTGGACTTTGTTACTCTCACAGATCTGGGATTGACCCTGCTTGGTCATGCCGCATTACTCCGCCATCTTGGTTTCTTCTTTCTTCTGTCTGTAGTCACCAGGATGACCCATCTATGGCGGTCGTTTGGGATCTCCTCGGGAGACTTTGCCATCATGGTCCAGAGAGTCTGGGAGATTGGATACAGAACCTTATTTTCTATGCTCTGGGATATTTGAATCATCTCGAGGTTTTTGTTCTTGCTCAAAAAGCCTGTGGAACCTTCTGTCATCTATGGTGGTAATACCTGGTGGGTTCTTCTCATTCTTTCTCTGGTACATGCAGTTCCTTCAAGAGTCATGTTCAAGTTTCTACTTCTTGAGTCAAGTTTGATCATTTACATTCTCTCGGAAAGTTGTCCACTTCACGTTGACTTTCAAATTTGTTGGCAAAAAGAACAGGATTTTCGCTTTACAGTAACTTTCAATCTGCATAATCTAAAATCAGACCGTCTTATCTCTAATGCTGTTTATTTGTGCTATCTCCTTCATTCTGATCTTTTTGCATGAGTATCAAAGATTATCTGTTAACAGAGTCGTTTGTTGGGAATGCTTCTTGTTTCTAAGAAAAGCCTGTGGCTTTGACTTTCCCTCTGAGTACAGCGCAAGTAAGTTGTGGTCCTGGGTGTTTCTAGCCAATGTCCACATTGTCACTCCTTTCTAAATACTCTGCTTTTATTTCCTCTTTAACTCAAAAGTATTTAGAAGAAATCTGAAAACTTGCAATAGTTGGTTGTGATTCCTGTTGCTATCCTTTAGTTGTGTGTTTGTGGATGTATAGTTTCGTAGCAAGAATCAAGCGAGTGCACAATTTCAGCTCTGGGGAGTTGTTGAACTTCTTTTATGGCTTCCTGATGGATCATTCAAAACATTATTATGGGCAGTTGCAAAGAATGTATGCGAAATGGTACAAAGTTTGGAGAATGTCTGGCAATTTCTTGGAAAGTTAATATACACCTACCCTGTAAACGCTCAGTTCCACTCTCAGGTATTTGCCCAAGAGAACTGAAAACACATGTCCACAAAAAGACTTGTACAGGAACATTTCTATCAGCATTGTTGATAAAACCCCAAACTGGAAACAATTCAGATGTCTACCAAGAGAAGAGCAGACAAGCAAAGCAGAGCATTCACACAGTGGAAAACTCCTCAGCACAGAGAAGAAATGGACTATAGATGCATGAGGAACTTGGATGAGTCTCCAAAACATCATGCTGAGCCGGAGACCAGACCCAAGAGCACACAGGCTGTCGGATTCCAGGTGTCCTATCCAAGCAGGGGCAATACCCCTCTATAGTGACTGATCCTAGACAGTGGCTGCCACGGAGGAAGGTGGCAGTAGTTGTCTGGACAAGGGGCAGGAGGGGACTTTTTGGAGGTGATGGACATGGTTTTCATCCAGCTATAGGTGATTAAGGGTGTATTGCAATGGCCGAACATATTCGGTATGTTTATTGGATGTAGATGAGATACCAATTAAGAGGACCAAGTCTCTCCCTGTGTGTCAGTAACAGCACACTAAATATTGGGATTGGATTCATGTCTGATGACCATTATAACCAAGTACCAGAAGGCGAGTGGCTGAAAACAATGGAAATTTGTTTTCTCCCAGTCCTGGAGGCTGGAAGTCAGAGATGCAGGTGTTGGCAGGGCTGCGCTCCTTCTGAGATTCTACAAGAACCCTCCCTGCGTCTTCCAGCATCCAGTGGTGGCCACCCACATTTAGCCTTCCTTGGCTCGCAGCTTCCCCGCTCCGTCTCTCTGCGGCTGCAGTCCTCTGCGCCTCTCCCCTCTGCTTGTGAGCCCATCAGTCATACTGGGTTAACAGCTCACTCTCCTCCGCTCTGACCTCACTTTAATTTGTGTCTTGATTGCACCTACAAAGACCCTATTCCACACCAAGTCGTGTTCACTGGTGCCAGGGGTTAGGACATGAACCTATATTTTGTGGGGGACATTATTCTACTGTAGCATGGATTAAACCAGCCTTTCTGTTCAAATGCTCCATGTCTACTGCCTTTTTTGTTTTCATAGGTTTTATTTTTTCAGAGCAGTCTGAGGCACACAGAAAAACTGAGCAGAGTCCCTGCTGAGTGTGGAGCCCCATGTGGAGATCCTCTCAGGACGCCGAGATCATGACCTGAGCGGAAATCGAGAGTCGGACGCTGAACAGACTGAGCCACCCAGGGTCCCCACACACCTGCTTTTCTTGATTGACCTTCTCCTATAATATTTTGACTCCTTGCTAATGTTTTTTGAGCTGTCATGTAGTTATTTTTCTTTAAAAAGCATGTCACACAATCTGTGCATCTTTTACCAGGGGAATTTAACCTCTTCACACTTGGGATCATCAGTACATTTCAGGCTTATTCTTGCCATCTTATATCCTGTTTTCTGTTTCACCTTAACCGTTGAGCTTTCTAGTTCAGTCATACTAATACTTCTGCTGTGACCCTTTGCATCCTCACCTGCACTCACTGTGACTCTTTCTTTTCCCCTGCATTGCCAGTTGAATCATTGGCCCCCATCTCTTCTGCTTCCTGCTTTTACTCATTGTGTATTCTTCGTGCAATGAGACTTTGGGGTCTTTGTTTCCAGGTCTGGGATCACTCTCGGGTGGCATTTGTTTTAGCGTCTCGCCTAGGAGCCCTCATTGTAGTGAACTCTTCTTAAATCCTCGTCTGACACATGGGTGTGGAATGTCCTTTTATTCCCTCTGATGTGTCCATGCTCAGCGAGCTCTTCAGCAGTCTTCTCGAGCCTGGGCTGGTGTGTGCAAGGCGGCCATCAGTCTTGGACCACAGTGTCCTCAGCTTCTGCTTGCCACCATACCCTCCAGATGACCAGTGACCCTGTCCCACTGTGTCTGAGTCGTGTTGGTGTCCCAGTTTCCCTCGTGAGCCACCACTGGAGGGCTGCATTTGTATTTTCCCTCCTTACCTCATAGCCGGGGAAGGTGGGACGGGGCTGAGGACACAGCGCAGATCAGCTGAGGCTGTGTGCAGGTGTCTCTACAGAATTTGAGAGCTTTAGTGATGTGCCACCTGCTAAGGTCAGCGGGGCCAAAGCCAAGGGAAATGTCATCATCTGCCTGGAGACAGGGAAGGGGCGCGGGGCTGATGTAGGAACCTAAGAGTGAGAAAAAGGAGCATCAAGCCCAGGATACTGGGCTTCTGGGGGACACTGCTCCCTGATAGAGCGAAGGGGAAGTGACATTCTGAGAGGAAAGAATCTGGCTGAACTGAGTAGAGGCGGGGGAGTAAGGAATAGGAATTCCAGGACTGAGCGAGGCAGGAGGGCACGTGAGTCCCCCCTCAGGTGTGCTTCCCCTCCCTGAGCCTCAGCTTCCTCACCTGTAGAAGGAGGATCACCATAGCACCTACCACAGGTGCCCTGCAGACTAGAAAGAAACCTCTGGAACAGTGCCTGCCAGGTACTAGCTGGAGAGGAGTGGGTTATTGTGGGTATCCCGCCAGCCCTCAGAATGTCCCTTCCAGCCCCCCTGGCGGGGACACCATGTGGTAGCCCAGCCATCCTGGGGTGCAGCCCTGGCGGCACCAAGGAGCGCTCAGCCAGCTTCCACCAGGGGGCGAAGGGGCCCAGGGCCAAGGCGATGAATGAGGTACTTGACCTTGGGCGGGAGGGATCGCCAGGCCGCCAGGGGGTCGCGCTGCTGCAGGCGGCGGTGGGGGGGGGGGGGGGGGGGGCGCGGGTCTGCCCAGGCCCCGGGTTAGGAGTTACGTCCCGACAGTGCGCTGGCCGAGCAGGGGACCCGGCATGGGGCGCGGGACTGGGGACCCGGGCTGGTGCTCACGGGCGGGTCCGGGAAACCCCTTCCCTCCACCTGGTGGGGTCCTCAGGCACCCAGAGATTTCCTCTCCGGACCCTGGTTCTCGCTCCCCTCGCTCAGTGGGGCGCTGGGGAGTCGGGCCCGCCGGAGCCGCCCCAGTCCGACCCCGGGAAGCCAGGGCGCAAGGTTGCAAGGTCGCGGAGGGGCTGGGGCCCTGGCAGCGCCAAGAGTAGGCGAGGAGGTCTCCGTGGGACCCGGGGCCATGGCCAACGTGCGGCAGACGCAGGCCGGTGAGGGGTGGTCCATGGGTCCCCCAGCAGGAGGGGCCCCGCGGGGATGACGAGCAGCGCGCCTGAGGGCCTGCAGGGGGCGTCCCCAGCCACAGGCTGCAATGGGAGGTCGGGAGCTTGCTAGGACCCGCGTGCTGGGAGCCAGCAGGCCTGGTGGCCGCGGGCATCCCTGGGGTTGGCGGTCCTGGTCCAGCGGAGGTCGGGGGCCCTGCCGACGCCCCCTGTGCACCCGCTGCGGCCTCTCCCTGCACTGGGGTGCTCGGGGCTGGGCGAGGGGCAGTGCGGCCAGGGCTGGGGTGGGCAGCTGGCGAGGGGGCGCAGTGGGGGCCACCCCCCAGGACTGAACCCTGGGCGCAGAACACGGGAGAACGTGGGCTCAGATGCGGAAAGCCCGCCTGTGGCCGAGGCGTGGTGGCCCCCGGGCTCATGGTGCTCTAACTTCCAGACTGCGTGCACCTGCGTCCTAGGGCAGGCAAGTGTTTGGGGGGTTAAGGTAGAGCAGAGACCTCACCGAGGTTGGGGGAGGAGGTCGAGGCCCCGGGAGTCTCTGGAAAGAGCTGTTGTGGGGTGTGGTGCTCAGGCTCGCTGTCCCGGAAATCACTCCCGATTTGTTCCTGTTTACTGTAAGCTGGGGCTCTGCTCCTGTCACTGACCTTCAGGAAAGCCGGGTGGTGAGTGTGCTTCTCATTTTACCAGTGCAAAACTGGTTTAAGGAGATCAGGGTCGCCCTCCCGGGTCATAAGGCAGGAAGGGCCAGACTGGAGACTGGGATCCAGGTCTCTTCAGCTGCAGCCCGTCCTTCCTGGTTCTGCCCTCAGCCTCCTTTATCGTAGTTTGTTCCTTTTTTCCTCAAAAAATTCTTGCTCGGCATTGACACAATAAACCACACACAAAGTGTGCAGCTTAGTAAGTTGTGACCCATGTAGACACCTGCGGATCCGGCACTCCAGTCAAGGCAAGAACTCACGTGTCTCCCCACGGGCTGTCCCTCATGCCTCTGGTACTTGCTGTGGCAAAAGAAATAGAGAAAAAAAATCAAACTTCCTTACAACTCACAGCCCATCGACAAGCCCTTGAGACAGGCAGAGTGACCTTCCTCTGGAGTTTAGCTGCCCCAATGTTCATACTTGCTAGAGGCAGAAGGCAGCCTTAGTTTGACATTAGTCTGACCCCCAGGATCCTGTAAAAATCCCCTTGGAAACTTCCTTTATCTCCATCCCCCCACAGTACGAGTTAGCAGTCATCCCCCAAGCATATGACCGTTGACATACCTCTGAAGGGTCTCGCGACTAAGGTTTTACTGGACAGGAGTAAGTGACCTTTTCCTAACCGCAGCTAGCCCCTCAAGGTCCCGGAAACCTTGCTTCCAAATTCCTTGGAGACTTACACTATCCATTACACCCCCCAACTTGAACGTATAGAATCAGTCTCTCCTCATGACCCCAGTGCAGCTCTTTCTACCCTCGGGTCCTATCCCCATGCTTTAATGAAACTACCCTTTTTTTTTAAAAAAGATTTATTTATTTATTTGAGAGAGCGAGAATGAGAGAGAGTACATGAGAGGGAGGAGGGTCAGAGGGAGAAGGAGACTCCCCGCCGAGCAGGGAGCCCCATGCGGGACTCGATCCCGGGACTCCAGGATCATGACCTGAGCCGAAGGCAGTTGCTTAACCAACTGAGCCACCCAGGCGCCCAATAAAACTACCCTTTTTGAGCCAAACGCGTCTCAAGAATTCTTTCTTGATCGTTCGCTCCTGAACCCCATTTCACAGAGTACTGCGCTGTCTTGGTTGACCTCAGGCCATAGGGACCAGTGTTCTACCTGCTCTGGGACTCTTGAGGAGCAGGGGCTCTGTCGTTGGTCTCCATACCCCTGTGGTTCCAGTGACATCTGGCCCATGACTGACCCCATGCAAATCTGAAGACTGAGTTCAGGTCTTTTGAGAAACCTGGCAAACAATCCCCATTCTCAGATTCCCTACATCCCTTCATCTGTTCATTTATTCATTCAACTGATATTTTTAAAGATTTGATAAGTACCAGGAGGCCTAGTGTTGGGGAGGACACCAGGTGAGGAGGTGACCTCGGAGACACGAATGGGGAGCCCCCAGTGTGTGAAAATCTGGGGTACAGGCGTGCCAGGAGAGGACCCGGCTTGGGGGAAGGCACCCCCATTATCAGCTGGGCATGTTAGGGGAGAGAAGGGCTGGGAAAGGAGCCAGTCTGAGAGAGAGGCAGGAAGGAGTCCTGGAGGGCCTTGGAGAGGGCAGTCAAGGTGGCAGGCGGTCAGCTGGGTGTGCGGTGACCAGGCTGTTCTGTGGGTGGCTCCCGCGAGGTGCTTGACTCCTTCACCCTCAGACCCTGCACCGGGGAGGACAGACAGAACCATGTCCAAGAGTTCTGGAAAATGGCATGGCTCCAGGCTCTGGCTCTCCTCTCCTTGTGGCACGTCTCTCAGGAGCCGACTGGTCACAGAATTACGAGCCTAACCTCCATTCAATCTGGACTGAGCCTGACTCCGAACACACCTAGTGTTTCTCTTCCTTGAGCTTAGGGGCCAGTGTTCTCCTACTGATGGCACTTACTGTTTTTTTTTTTTTCCCTAGATTTATTTATTTGAGGGGGGATTGGCAGAAAGAGAGGGAGAGAGAATCCTTAAGCTAACTCCCCACTGAGCCCATGACCTGAGCTGAAACCAAGAGTCAGACACTTAACCTACTGAATCATCCAGGTGTTTGTCTGGTGACACTTATTTTTAATAGCTTTATTAGAGTATTACTTATATACCATAACATTCACCTGTTTTAATTGCACTACTCAATTATTTTTAGTCCGTTTACAGAGTTGTGTCATCGATCTTGGAATGTTCCCCAGAATTCCCCGGTGCCCATCTGCAGTCCCTCCCTGTTCCAACCCACCTGGAGCAACCACTTTCTGTCCCCATAGCTTTACCTTTTCTGGACTTTTCGTATCAGTGGAGTCTTAGAATATGTGATCTCTTGCATCTGACTCCTTTCTCTTTGAATAAATGTTTTCAAGGTACATCCATGTCGGAGCGTGTTATCCGTGTTTATTTTTCTTGCTGAGTATTTCCACTATATGGACGTACCATGGTTTGCTTATCCACTCTTCAGTGGGTGGACATTTTGGTCGTTTCCTCTCTGTAGTTTTGTGAACAACACTGCAGTGAACATGGCGTACAAGTGTTTGTGTGGACGTATATTTTCATTTCTCTTGGGTGGACACCTAGTTGTGACGTCGCTGGATCATATGGTAATTGTATGTTTCACATTTTCAGACTACCCAACTCTCTTCCAACGTGGCTTTGCCATTTGACGCCTCCACCCGCAGCGTAGGAGGGTTTCTCTTTCTCCACATCCTCACCAACCCTTGTTGTTCTAGCCATATTTGTGAATAGAAAGTGGTATCTCCCCGAGGTTTTGATTTGCTTCACCTAATGACTAAAGACGTTGAGCACCTTTCCATGTGCTAATTATCCATGTGAATGTGTTTGGTGAAAGGTCGGTAAAAAATGCTTGCCTTTTGGGCGCCTGGGTGGCTCAGCTGGTTAAGCGACTGCCTTCAGCTCAGGTCATGATCCTGGAGTCCCGGGATCGAGTCCCGCATCGGGCTCCCTGCTCGGCAGGGAGTCTGCTTCTCCCTCTGACCCTCCTCCCTCTCATGCTCTCTGTCTCTCATTCTCTCTGTCTCAAATAAATAAATAAAATCTTTAAAAAAAATGCTTGCCTTTTAAGAAATTGGAGTATTTGTCTCCTTTGTTGAGTATTAAGAGTTCCTTAATTGGGGATACCTGGTCCCTGTTAGATACAAGATTTGCAAATACTTTTTCTTGATTTATGGCTTGTCGTTGAACTTTCTTCATGCTGTTTTGAAGGCAAGAGTTTAATTAAAAGATTTCCAGGGGCGCCTGGGTGGCTCCATCGGTTAAGTGTCTGCCATCAGGTCAGGTCATGGTCTCGGGGTCCTGGGATCGAATCCAGGGTTGGGCTCCCCATTCAGCAGAGAATTTGCTTCTCCCTCTGCCCCTCCTCCCACCCGTGCTCACTCTCTCAAATAAATAAGTAAATAAATAAATAAAATCTTTTAAAATTTTTTTAAAAATGAAAGTTTTCCAGTGTGTGTCTTTCAAGGATGCCTGCGTCGTATCTAAGCTCTCTCAACTGTCGGCAAGCAGTTGTTACTAGTGTTCCCTTAAAATGCTTTTAGTCTTTGTATTATTCTGGTGTCAGTCCTCCTCTTCCATTCCTGATTTTATAGGCTTTGTGTCTCTCCCCTTCCCTCTCTCTGTCCCCCCCCCACCTTCTAAATTTGGTCAGTCAGCTACAGCTTTATCCACTTGTGTTGCTCTTCCTGAAGAACTTGCCTTCGGTTTCACTGTGTTGTCCCCCTTCTGGGTCTTGTAGTTTCTTAGGGTCAAAACTTAAGCACCGACTTGAGATTTTTTCTATTCGTATCCAGGCATTTACAGTCTAAGTTTCCCTCAAACATGGCTTTGGCTCCATCCCATGAATGTTGGCATGTGGTACTCTCCTTTCCATGCAGCTCAGAAGATACCTCTTGGACCCGCCGGTCATTTAGAGGCCTGCTGCTTCGTTCGCACGTGTTTGTGGGGTTCCCAAAGTGCCTTGTCACTGCCCTTCTTACCTCGCTCCCTGTGGTCAGAGCGCGGGCTTTGTGTGAGAGCGATCCTCTTCAATGCATCGCTCCTTGTTTTGTGACCGAGCACTTGCTGCACCTTGCAGGATGTTCCGTGTCCCGCTGAGGATGGTGTGCATTTTGCTGTTTGCTGCACCGAGTGTTGTGGGTGCTGTCAGGAGGTCTCATCGGTTGGCGGTGTTGTCCAAGCTTCTGTATCTGCTGCTTGTCTAAGTACCACTTCCATTATTGATGGCGAAGTAGGATTTTGAAATCTCCAACTATACCTGTAGGATGGACCATTTCTCCCTTCAGTCGTGCCCGTGTTTGCCTCGTGTGTTTTGGGGCCAGGCTGCGAGGTGTGTGCATGTTTGTGCACGTTGTCCTATCTTCAGTGCAGTCCTCTAGTGCTCATTTCAGCGCCGTCATTTCAGACTCCAAGGAAAGGGGGTGCTCGGTGGAAAGAGGCCCTGGGGAGGCCTGCCTACCTCTAGGATCCGTGGGGACGCCCGGGCGATGTGCTGCGAGGGAGGAACGCCCTGCCCCCCTCCCTGCGAGTGAGAGAGAAGCCAGTGTTGATCAGGTCGTCCAGATGCGGCGGGATGCTCAAAGCACCTGCCAGGGGGAGGCAGCCTCCATGGGAGCTGGTGTGAATCACACGCGAGGGAGGTGGGCAGGTTGGGAGGAGCAGAGTGGAGTGACCCGGGTCCCACGGCTGTTTTCCAGGAAGAACACAATGCTGCTCACTTCGCACCATGGCCTTCCTCCTGATAACACTCGTCTAGGTCCTCTTCGGGGAAGAAACGTGGACCCCCAGCCGGACCTTGCACGCAGCCGCGGCAGCAGGGAGCAGAGCTGTCCCCCATGCCAGCACCCCCATCATCATGACAGGACTGATGAGCTGCCCCTCCACACACACCCTCCCACTGAACCCCATCTTGTGGGGAGCTGCCGTGCTGTTAGCTTCCGGAGGGAGAAGATTCTAGAACTATGGAGTAAAGGCCCGCGGCTGCTCTCCTGGGGGCTGGGGACATGACCGGACCCGCTCCCTGGGTCAGCCTCAGCTGTGCTGTCCACACAGGGCCCCCCCAGCTGCGTGGGGAGCTTACATGGAGCACTGTCCGCAGTGACGCCCTCCTGCCACCTCCGTGGATGGGATGTGTCCCCGGGCTCTGGGGACAATTGCCCCCGGCCCTGCCCAAGCCCCTGCAGCTGCGCCAGGGAGCTCTGGGCTCCCCGCGGGGGGCCCTGCTCCTGCTTTGCACGGGGATGGATGGACAGCCATCCCTGCCCACCCTCCTCAGCAGTGGCCTTTGGTGGCTCTTTCCACAGCCCTGGCTGCCCGAGCCTGAGAAGCGTGATGCTAGGGGTCAGGGAAGCTGGGACCGGGTAAGTGGGGTGAAGGCAGGGTCACGATGCCTGACAGCCTCGGGGACTGGCTGTGTGCCGGGGGGCAGCGGGGGCTGCTTCACGGGCTGGCCCCACACCTGGGCTGACGCATCGGTGATCTGAGCCTCAGTCTCTTCCACCCCGCTCTGCCCAGAGTGGCCAGGCCACTTCCATGATGGGTCCCCTGGGAGGACGGACCCCCACCTGTCTGGCTTCAGCCTCGACCTCTCCTCTGACCTCCCATCTCCTGCCTCCAGGGTCACCTGTTTGTCCCACCGTGACCCCCTGCTCCTGCCCCGCTCCTTCTCTCAAGTCCCTGATTTAGGGAAAGGCCTCGCCTTCCCCCAGCCCAAGCTAGAAGCCTGGCAATCCTCCTTGCCTCCCCCCCCCCCACCGCCCCCCACACTGCTCAGAACAGGCCTGCCTCTCCTGCCTCTAGGTACCTGTCTGTCCCCATGAAGTATCTGCGCTCCCTGCCCTGCTCTAGGGGAGGCCCCGTCATCTTTCCGGCAGCTTCCAAGATGTCTCCCTGTCCTCTGCTGCACAGAGCCCATCCTCCTCCTGGAGCCAGAGTGATCTTTCCGGAACAAACCTACGAGCCCCTCTGGGGTCTGTTCCCCTAGAGTCAGCCACCTGCTGTGGGTCACAAACCGCCCAGTTCGTGGTGTGAGACATCCCAGCCACTGACCCCCACATCTCCCCATATCCTGGGGGTGACTAGGCTCAGCTGGGCAGTTCTGGCCCAGGCCTGTCCTGTGAGTGTAGACGGACGGTGGGGCAGGGGCAGCTTGAAGGCGTCCTCCCATTTCCCGGGTGGACACTGGCTCTGGCCTGAGACTCTGGCTGGGGCCTGCCCTCGGCCTGTGCTCCTTCTCAGCCTGTTTGGCGGTTCCGTGATCAGTGTCTCCAAGACACACAGGGCTGCGTGGCCCTTGATGAAGTGGCTTCAGAGGACCCACAGCACCTGCATCACCGCACAGGATTTGTTAGACCCTCAAGAGCAAGCAGCTGGGTGCAGAGCCTGGGGAGGGAGCCCCCCTGGGTGGGAGGGGCCTCAGGTGCCGACATGGTCTGGAACCAGGAGCTGCTCGGTCCCAGCTCAGGAGCGCATGCAGACACTGGGGTGCAGCCTGTGGGGACGGCTCCTCCTGGAAGGACCCAGAAGCTCAGGCACCTGCAGCAGCTCCCCAGCCCCACTGACTGGGCGCAGCCACATCCCTGCAAACTCACATCACGCTGTGTGATTTTCAGGATGCTTTACCCCCAGCCCAAGGTGCTAACACCCGTGTGAGCACATTCACTGAAATCTCCCCCCCCCCCTTCCCTCTCTTCCCCTCCCTTTCTCAAACTTAGGGAAATTTAAGATAGACACGGAAGGGTGGGCTGATTGAAAACTCAGCGGGTGCACGATTGCCAGATTCTTTTCCTCTCCCTGTTTCTGAGATCTGGATTTGGAGCCCACAGATTATTCTCTGTCCTTTTCTCCTTCTGTGCCTTGCATTTCCTGCTTTCTGTCCCTTGCCCACCAAAGAATGTGTAAGGGGGGCTTGCTCCCTCCCGGGGGAGGGCCCCCTGGCCTTCCTGGGAAATCCCAGCTCCCACTCTGAGGTCCAGCAGGGACCAGGTTTGCTTAGAGCTGGGAGGGATTTGCACAGGTTTGCGTTTGGGTTTCTTGCAAGTGTGAAGTCCTTCTGGAAGGAGGGTGCACCTGGTGGGTCCCTGAAGGCATGGGGGGGAGGGGGAGGTCCCGGGGGGGTGGTGAGCACCAGGGCCCTTGGTGCGCTCACCCTCCTCCCAGCTCGCATTTGCCGTGCTGCTCTCTTGTGTCCCAGGAGGAACAATGTCCTTGTCCTCACCTCTTGGCTGGCCCCCATCATCTGGGAAGGGACCTGCAACACTGACATCCTGAATGAGCAGTTCTAGCTCTGGAACTTCACCATCGGACTACCGGTGTTTGCTATCAAAAAGTAAGTAGATGAGATGACAGAGTGTGGGGACCGGGAGGCAGGAGAGAAGGGGGACATCAAGGTGTGTGTGTGTGTGTGTGTGTGTTGAGCACAGAGTGGGGGGACCCCCGTCCTGGGGATTAATGTGAAAGTGCATGCTTTCAGCAGTCTTACTGGGCTCTTGTGGGCCCAGTGAGGGGACAGCCCCTGGCTCCCTCTCAGGAGGCTGCACATCACAGAGGGTGACAGCTCCGGCCTGCTGCCACCACCCTCGGACAGACACAGCCCTGACCCCAGGCCGCTCTCCTGATGAGTCAAGGGGCAGAGCACCCCAATATCCGGGCTACCGGGGAGCCCCCCCACCAGAGAAGTGGAAGGGGGGGGACACATGTGCGCTGTGGATTGGTAGCGAGGCGATGCCTGTCGAGCTGGCCCCTCCTGTGTGTCCCTTACAAGATGAGGCTCATGAGGGCACAGCCAGGTCAGACAGCACTTGGTGCCAGAGCCCAGGCCCCTGAGAGGGAGCTGAGCAGTGAGGCCCTGGGACTCCAGCGGACCCGGGAGCGCCCTGGGCACTCTGCTGGCAAGTGGCCTGGCCCCTCGGAGTCTCTGGAAGCTGGGGCTGGCGACAGCATCGGCTCTCAGGATTGCCGTGGGGGCCACGAAAGCCCGGGGGTCAGGGCCTGCGGCAGGCGGAGCTTCCTTGCCCCACAGAGCTCAGCCGAGGCCCGCAGGATGGCCCTGAGGCCCGTGCAACCCTTTTCCCAGGCCATCGCGAGGGAGGCATTCGGCCCCTTGTGCGGGGACTAAGAAGGGCCCAGGTCGCCTCAGAGTCGTCCTCCAGTTCCCGGAGACCAGGGACTGAAATCACCAACCAGACCCTCACTGCCCAGGGTCCGAGGCCAGCCCTGTCCCAGCGCTGTCGGCACAGGCGGTCCTCAAGCGTCCCCCTCTGCGCCAGGAGCGCGGCCCCGGGGCGTGGGCAGGTGCTGGGCTTGCATGAAGGAGCCCTTGCCGACAGCATCCTCGGAGGGAAGCAGCCGCGAACCCACACTCACAACGGCTGGGCCTGGCCTTGCCCCTGGTGACCTGACTCGGGCCTGCGGGGTGTGTGCCTGTCCCCTGTTTCAAGGCAATGCCCGCCTTCCCCGTGTGAGCCCTTGACTAAGCTGCCAGGTGTGGGGCAGGCCCAGGGAAGTAGCCTCAGTGCCTGCTCAAAAAAACCAGTCTCAGAGGGGCTCACCACACTTGCCTGACGATGGGGGAGCTGCTGTCCCCACGGTGGGGAGCAGGTAGACCGCTCACAGGGGCACCAGCCATGTGAGGGGGTTGGGCTGGGGGAGGGGGAGATGTAGACCTGGATCCGGAAGCTTACCTGCTTGGATTCAAAGTTGGGGCCTAAGCAACCCCCCTCTTCTTTCCCCTTCCCTGCCCCCGGGCTGCACCTGATTCCTGGCTGGGGGAGTTCCAGGTGACACCTCCTAGGAATACCAGTGGTTGACTGAGGACCTTGTCAGCAAGAGGCCCAGTAGCCTTCAAGGGGGGACCCTCCAGAGGGTGGAGCCAGCTGTGGGGACCAGCGACAGTCCACTCAAAGCAAGAGGGGCAGGTGGCCGGCCCTGCTTCTTCTACCCGGTCTGTAGGGCACAGAAACGACGGCTGTGCCCAAAGGTGCTCCACTCCTGGCAGGTGGGGACAGGACCTGCAGGGGGGCAGCCGGGGGAGGGCACCTGCAGGGTTTGCCCGGGAGCTCAGCACAGGGGGAGAGTTCCTGGCTCCAGCATGCTGACTGTGGGGCTGCACGGGTTTCCAGCCTCCCAAGCCTCGGGCTCCCGTTTGTAAGATGGGGTGCTGATGGCCCCCATCTCTGGGAACGGAAGGGAGGGAGGCCCCGCCGGCAGACACGCTCAGGACAGGCCAGGAGGGTGGCTGTGGCTTAAAGCAGCCCAGGGCCTGCCCCCATGATGAAGGTGCACACGAGCACGGCCCCGAGCTCTGGGGTCCTGCCACCAGCCTCTGGCAGTGACCCTCCTCCTGCCCTGTCCCCCGTCCCTGTAGCTACGTGGTCTTCCTGAAGCTGTTCCTGCAGATGGCGGAGAAGCAGTTCACGGTGGGACACAGGGTCACCTACTACGTCTTCACCGGCTGGCCGGCTGCCGTGCCCCGTGTGCCGCTCCAGGAGGGCCGGAGGGTGGTGGTCTTCGAGGTCCCCGGAGCCCCGTGCTGGCAGGATGTGTCCGTGCACCGCATGGAGATGATCAGCAACTTCTCGCAGCGGCTCTCCCTCCGCAAGTTGGACTACCTGGTGTGCGTGTAGTGGACATGAAGTTCAGCGACCACGTGGGGGTGGAGATTCTGCCGCCCTCTTCGGCACCCTGCACCCCGGTTTCTACAGGGCAGCCCGTGAGGACTTCAGCTACGAGCGCTGGACGTGGTCCCAGGGGCCATCCCCAGGGCCCAGAGTGACTTTTACTACGCAGGAGGCTTTTCTGGGGGTTCAGTGGTGGAGGTTCCCGACTGACCTCAGCCTGTCACCAGGCGATGGTGGTCGACTGGGCCAGTGGGATCGAGGCCGTGTGGCACGACGAGAGCCACCTGAACAGGTACCTTCTCTACCCCAAGCCCACCAAGGTGCTGTCCCCAGAGTACCTGTGGGACCCGCAGCTGCTGGGCTGGCCCCGGGTCATGACGAAGCTGAGATTCGTGGCCGTGCCCAAGAATCACCGAGACATCCGAGACTCGTAAGGGGCTGACCCCGACTCCGTCAGGTGGTGCCACCCCGAGCAGAGCCGTCAGAGCACATTCCTACCTCTGTCCCCTCGAAGGAGACTGTGGAGCCCAGCACTGCCCACACGGCCGTGTTCAGGGCCCCCAGCGCCCCCCCCTCACAGGAGGCCTGCCTGGGGGTCCAAGTTCCTCTCTTTGTGGTCGGTGCGTTTGGATCACTTGCGCGTCATTTGCAGCTGTGAAGGCCTCCAACTCTTATGTCGGATGTTTTTCTGTGTCAATGCTGAGCAAACATTTTATTTTTTTAAGATTTATTTATTTATTTGACAGAGCACAAGCAGTGGAATGGGAGAGGGAGAAGCACGCCCCCCCTGAGCAGGGAGCCCGATTTGGGGCTCGATCCCAGGACCCTGGGATCATGACCTCAGTGGAAGGCAGACGCTTGACCGACCCAGCTACCCAAACACCCCCGGCCTTGCTTTTAAGTGGCTCTTCCCGTGCTGGTGTTTGTGAAATGTGGGCGCTCGCTCGTCTGGATGCCTGTCCTGTTGGGGTCCCTCAGTGCCCACCCAGTGCACTTATGCTCTCATCGGCCTGCACGGCATCTCAGCAGGCATTTACTGAGTGCCTCCTGTGAGCTCCGTCTCCCAACAAGGGGCAGAGCGTGAGAGCGAGAGCTAAGATACAGGATCCCTGTTCCTGGGCCCTCCTGGGACACGCGATGGCCCCGTCCTCCGGACTCACTACTTCCCTTGTTGTTGTAAGGAGATAGACATTCGACTGATACAGGTAAGCACGCTGAAGTGTAGAATTCAGTGGCAATCAGTACATTCACTGTTCTGCACCTGCCACCTCCATCCATCACTATAACTTTTTCATCATCCCAAACTGAACCTCTCCCCACAAGACACAACCCCCCATTCCCCCTCCCCAGCCCTGGGACCCACCAACTCTCCACCTCGAAGAGTCGGAGTGCTCTCGGTCCTGCAAGTGGTATCCTCCAGTATCGGTCCTTTAGGGACTGGCTTCTTTCACGTGGCACCCAATGGCCTCAAGGTTTGTCCCCATTAGCCTGGACCTGACCCACTTTTCCCCAAATGGAGTGGCTCAGCCCACCCTCTCCTGTCTAAGCCGAGCCTCCTCAGTCCCCTCTGCTCCTCTCATCTTCATCCTCAGCCTGAAGGGTCCCCGGACACTGCCCCTAGGGCCTCATTGATCCTAGCCAATCTGTACCTTTGAAGACCTGTTCAATCCAGATGCTGACATCTCCGCCCAGGGCCTTAGGCCTCACCTATCCCATCTGTCCACGTCAGGTACCTGCTCTTCCCACCAGCCGGTCACCTGCTCCTCCCACAGCTGTCCCCATCTCAGGAGAGGGAAACACCAAGTCCAGACCTTTGGAGTCCTCTGTGACTTCTTGCTTGCCACCCACTCTCCCAATAGTGAGGTGGCTCTTGGAGGGCATTCAATGTCCAAAACATTTAAAGGCATATTGAGTCTCTGCTGCCTAGGGCAATAGAGAACAGTTGGGGCAAGTAGAAACCAAGCAGAATCACTGGAATTAAGGCCAAGTTTTGAGGAGCTTTAGGGAAGAAGGGCCTGGAAGCTCTGATCTATTCCCGAGCCCCGAGGACACTGCACGCACCCAGCATGCACGGGCTGGGTGCATGCTCAGGGCCCACCTGAGAAGGCCCTAGGCTCTCCCCTCGGGTGATTGTCAGACTCTGCAAATAGGAAGTGAAGGCCAAGGCAGAGTCCTACACGGCCTGGCTGGTGCCAAAGGTGGATCCTGACACACACCCAGAGCCCTGCTCCCTGTCTGCAAAGCTGGAAGTTGTTTTATTCGGGGGTTGGTTTCCAGATGTTTAAGGAAATCTCGCCCAATCCACAGTAGACCATTATATTCACAGAACAGACACTTCCAGGGCCACACACGACAAGGAATACAGATTTGACAAAGTTAGTTCAGATGAGTCCCCAAGCCCACAGAACTGCCATGAGAGGAGCAACAGTGACCCCTGGGAAGGAAAGAACTGTACCTGACTTGCTACATTGCACTATTCACAGAGTCCCGGATCCAAACGCAGAGAGACGAGTGGGGTGACACAGGAAAGTATGTATCTCAGTGGGGCTGGCACGGGAAGGCGGTGGACTGGCATGATCTCCAGGTGCTGAAAACACGCCTGGGTTGTTATGTAAGGAAAATCTAGGAGAAGGGTGTGTGGGTTGTGCAGGGGGCAGTAGGTTCCTTTCTAGCATTGTCTTGGGGTCAGTCACACCAGGTCTTGCTGGCATCAGGCAGCGGTGAAATCTCAAGGGGTCGTTTTGGTGCCTGCCGGGTGTTTCACTTGAGTTCACAGATGAGCCCGAAGGAAGGACGTCATCAGTTAGGAAGTATAGACAAAGATCAGAGTGGAGGTGGGTAAAGTCCTCTTTCACTCAGAGAGCAGGGGAGCTCCGAGCCTCTGCTATCCACCTTGCCCTGCTCATTGCTTCCATCAGCCTGGCCCTGAGTTCTGTCCTTTTAATGAACTGGTCATCTAGTAAGTAACATGTTTTTCTGAGTTCCATGAGCCACTCGAGCAGATGATTCGACTCTGAGGAGGAGGTTGTGGGGACCTCCAATCTGTAGCCCATAGCTCAGAAACACGGGTGACCTCTCTGTCCAGCCACTGGCTGACCACTGAGTTAACAGCACAGGAATTCAGTGGCCACACACAGCAAAGAACACAGACTTGACAAAGGTAGTTCAGAAAAGTCACTAAGACAACAGTAGTAACTACAAGGAGCAGCAATCATGAAGCCTGGCGTGGGGAAGGTCTGATGGTCAGGATGCTTCCAATGTAATCTTCATCATCACGCCCTGGACTTGTCACTGGGGCCAGGTCCCCCGTCTCAGGTCAAGGAGCTCCTACATGTTCCACGTGCCTCTCCCTGGCTCCCCCAGCCATGAACAGCCCTGTGCTGCTTCCCAGCAGAGGTCAGTTTTAACCAAGGCCAGGAAGATGGGATGGGTTGTCCTGACTTCCCCACCCTGCTCCCCACCAGTGCTGCAGGAGAGGAGAAAGTTTTCCTCAACCCTCTCAAGGTCCCTCTCTGGGTCTGGAAATTGACAAAGACAGGTCAACAGGAGAAAAGCAGCAAAGTGCATTGATTTATTGGTGGGAGCCTCACTCACAAGACCATGCAGACCAGTAGAGGTGTCTCCCTTTTGGACAAAGGGCCCCAGAAGAGGCAGGAGACAAGGAAGACGACAGGACAGAGCTGCCCAAAGAGGACAAAGTAAGGGTCAGAGGATCACAGAGACCCTTGGGAAAGCCTGGAGGCCCTGGAGACATTGGCTGAAACGCTGTCATTGGGTCAGAAAAGTGGTGTCACAA
>NC_058415.1:90119714-90141981 GCF_002201575.2 Neomonachus schauinslandi | reverse complement strand
GGCCCCAGGGCGGGGCCTGGCAATCTACCATCATCCTCAGCCCCGGCAGCGGCGGCGCGGGCGGCGGCGGTTGCGGAGCTCCGGGCCCGGCGGGGACGGGAGGCCGCGCCATGAGACCCGCAGCCGGGCGCCCCCCTGCGCCGCGCGCGGGCCGAGGCGAGCGGCCTCTGCGAGCCCCGGGCCCCGCCCTGGGGCCGGCGATGCGCTGCCAGGGCTGAGGATGATGGTAGATTGCCAGGTGAGTGCCCCGGCCCGGCCCTGGCCGCCCTCCCAGCCGGCGGGGGTGGAGGGAGGACCACATGTCCCCGGCCCATACCCCATCCGGCGAGGAGGGAGCACGGCGCCCGGTCCACGCTGAGCGCGCGCTTACGCAGTTCCGCGTCCAACCCCTCCTGGTACAACTGGGAAACTGAGACCAGGAGAGGCGGGGACTGGCCCGGGGCGCGTGAGGTGAGCGGAGTCCAGAAGAGAAGGGAAGGTTCTGGCCTCCCAGGCCAGGGCTCAACTCTCCCATGGGGTTTCCAATGGGAATGAGAGCCCCTAAGATCCTGGGGGACCCCGTTCACCCCCTCCCATCTGGGGCCATCTCCTCTGAGCATCCCCACGCGCCCACAGGTACATACACACATTGACTTCACAGATGGGGACCATGGGATGGGGTCAGAGGAGGAGTGGACAGTGGAGAGGTGACAATGGGGAAAGAAGGAAGGGATTGGAGGCAGCCATGGGGCACGGGCATCCAGTCTCCTGCAGCATGCCCAGGACTTATACATGGGGAGGGGAGACACGCCAGGCTGATGATCATGAGTCCCCAAGGTGCCCAGGGAGGTGTCAGGGCACGAGAGGACAGGGACTGGGGTCCAGTGTCCACCACCACCCTGGGCTACTGGAAGTTGGAAGAGACACCCCCCCCTAGTGCGGAGGGCGCTACAGCACAAAAGGCCTCAGCTTACTCTTCTGTCAGTTGGGCTGTTGAGACAGGGTGTCCCTAGGGTCCCACAGGCTTGTAGAAGAGCCTGTTGGCCTTGGATCTCCATCCCAGACCCAATGTGCTCCCAGTCCTGGGAAAATGCTTTGTACTCCCTCGAGGTCCTTCTGAGCAGAGGGCAGCCTGGGGGCTTGGGGGGCTGAGGACCTGGGTTTGCAGAACATGGCAGAGCACTGACCACTGGTCTGGGGACCAAGGCCAAGACCCTCCTTGTTGCAGCCTCAGGGGCCCCATTTGGAAGAGGTTCCAGAGTCAGTGCTCCGGCCAGGGTGAGGAGGCCTTAGGAATGCACCGAGCACGAGGACAGGAGAGGGAAATGGGGGACAAGGGAGGCTTCCGAAGTTCCTCACATCGTCCCCAGAGCCCGCAGGTCCTGCTCCTTTGCCCTCTAGGGCCAGGAAGAGCCACTGCCTTGGCTACACCCAAACAAAGGTGTGTGTTTTGTTTTCTGGTTTTCCTGCTGGGGCTGCCATGCTGGTGCTGACCACCAGGGGTCAGGCTGTGCCCACTATGCTCCCTGAAGCCACCAGAGCCGGGAAGGGACACCCAGGGGTCATGCTGGGCGTCCCCTGCCTCCACCCCAACAGGCACCTCTGATCATTAGCCTCCATGTCCCCCATGTGAGCTGCTCAGAGGCAGGAGAGGGCTCTGAGACCCTCTCGTGGACTCAGGCAGCTACTGGACCCCTGGCCCTCACCCCGAGCAGGGGCTGTGCTGGGCCTGGGGGTGGGGCTGGAAGGTCCCCCGGGGTCCCTGTCCTCCAGGGGCTCCCAGCCCAGAGGAGGAGATGGACCAAAGCACAAGAGCAAATCCAGGTGAAAGGGAAGAGCAAGGGCTGCAGGGAGGCGAGGCGGGGTGAAGGAGGGCGGGCAGGGGCCCCTGTCTGGGGCCTCACGGGCCTCCAGGGTGAGCCTGATGCTGGGAGCAGAAGGACAGGAGCAGCCAGCCCTGCACACATCTGCTAGCAGTGTGCTGCAGGGAAGAACCAAGCTGCAGAGACCCGGAGGCAGAGAGCCTTGGGCAAGAGAGGAGCTGAGAGAGAGCTGGGGAGAGGGCTCTGGAGGGAGGGGGCAGGGCCAGACCCCAGCCTGGAAGGATGTACTACTAGCTGTCTGCACCGTGGGACACGCTGGCCTTCCGTGCACCCTGTCACAGTTCCTGTACCAGAATCCGGCTCAGCTCAGGGGGAGCCTCTGCCTCCAGGTCCCCCAGGAGGCCGGGGCTGCCGCCTCCACTCAGGCTCGACCGGGGCAGGCTCTGTCTCCAAGACCGCTCACGTGGTACTGGCAGGATTCATCTGGGAAATGGGTAGGTGCAGAGAGATATTCCAGAAGGAAGTATCCTGTGGTCAGGCTTGATTCGGGGAGGCTGAAGATGAGGATGATAATGAAGGCCTGTATCTATTGTGTGCTCGCATGCGCTCTGTCCTCACTGCGCTAGGTCACCTCCTGAATCGCCATCAGGTTCCTGGGCTCTGCCTAGAACACTGGCTTGGCTGCGCTTGGCCAGGGTGACCGAGGTGGGGGTTGGTACCGGGGGACTGAGTGTATTTGGTTTTTGTTGCTCCTGTGACAAAGTACCACAAATTGGGTGGCTCAAAGCAACAGAAATTTATTCTCTGTCACTTCTGAAGGTCGAAAGTCCAAAATCAGGTGTTGGCAGTTCCATGCTCTCTCTAGAAGCTCGAGGAGAGGATCCTTCCTACCTCTTCCGACTTCTGGTGGTGCCAGCAACCCATAGCGTTTCTTTCTTTTTTCTTTTTTTTTTAAGATTTTATTTATTTATTTGACAGAGAGATAGACAGCACAAGTAGGCAGAGTGGCAGGCAGAGGGAGAGGGAGAAGCAGGCTTCCCGCTGAGCAGGGAGCCCGATGCGGGGCTCGAACCCAGGACCCTGGGATCGTGACCTGAGCCGAAGGCAGCCGCTTAGCCGACTGAGCCACCCAGGCACCCCTATCCCATAGCGTTTCTTGACTCATAGGTGCGTTGCTCCAAACTCTGCTTCGGTGTTCACATAGCCTCCTCTGTGTGTCTGTGTCCAATTTTCCCCATTTTATAAGGACTCCAGTCATTGGATTGGGGCCCACCCTCCTCCAGTGTGTCCTCATCTTAACCTGATGACATCTGCAAAGACACTATTTCCAAGTAAGGTTTATTCACAGGTGCTGGGTTAGCTTTTTGGGGACGCAGTTCAACCCACAACAGGAGCACTGGAGTGCTTCTTGCCCCGAAGGCCAGGTCCCCAGGTGCCCCGAGGGCTGGGGGAGCAGTTGGGGTCTGGGGAGGTCTTGGGCACCCCTCGGGCAGAGGCCCCCTGCGCCGGGTTGTGGCCTGAGTGCGGTCTGAGAGTGTGCCGTCAGGAACAGCAGGTGGCGCTGTGACCCCCTTGCCGCATCCCCAGCCCAGCTCAGAGCACCACTGTGGTAGACAAAGGTCTCACCTTCCAGTTGCGAGGAGACAACACCCAACTGTAAACACAACAGGAGCCCCATCATTTCAGGGGTGACACTCACCACAGAGGAAGTCAAATAAGGTGGGGCCACATGGTAGTGACTCGGTGGCTCCCTGGATGGGAGGCCCGGGAACCTAGCAGGGCCAGGCCTCCCCAGGTCGGGAGTTGGCATTTCCTTCTACACCTGCAAGCCGAGCCAGCCCTTCTCAGCCATTTTCAAGAGCCCTGGGCTCCTCCCAGGGCAGCTAGGATTACCCTCTGTGGTTTCCTGGCAGATCACGTGTTACTGCCCGGCAGGGCGGCTGTCTCTGAGGGGAACACGGAAGGCAGCCATCTGGATGGGTGGGCTGTCGAGACTTGAGGGGTCCCTGTCCCCAGAGATCCTGCCCAAGGGGGGGCAGTGCTGCCTGAGCTCCACCACTGCTCACCTGCTGGGGTTCTGCCCTGTCCTCATACAAACCCGAGAAGCCCCCCTGGGGCTGAGGAACAGGGGCCCCAGGCTCCCCACGGGAGAATAGGCTCCTAGGGGCATCAGTGGAATGAAGCAAAGTGCCCAGAAGTGAGGCCATTTCTCACTGTGGCCCCTGGGCACTCCCGGGTCCCACGAGGCTGAGGCCGCTAGCCCTTGACAGTGGGTCACTCGCTAATTCTCACAACGGAAACTAACCAAGGGCCTCTGTGCAAAGCTCACCTTGGTTCAAATCTGAGAAGATGAGACCATGGCGAAGAAATACAGGAATGGGGGCATAGGACAGAGAGTAGGTCCTAGGAGAAGGCATGGGGCTGGGAGGCTGGGGACCTGGGGTCGGTGGCCGCTCGGGGCTGTGCTCTGCAGACTAACTCCCAGGCCCTCCCCCACTTCTGCGGGGTGCTGTGGACAGCCAGGCTGTAGCGCCTCCCCTGGGCCTGGCCTTGGGCTGCCGTGTCTCATTGTATCCGCAACACAGTTACCACTGCCATCTTTATATACAGAAGGGAAAACTAAGGCACTGGACGGTGAACAGACTCCCCAGCTAGGTGAGGGCAGGGCTGGTGGGGACACATCCCTGTGTGCAGACATGCCTGGGAGGGGCCGGGCCTAGGGGCTGGCACCAAGTTCCTTGCAGTTGCAATGAGCTTCCAATGTCAGGGCTGGGCAGGCCCCAAGGTGATGGTTAACAGCAGGAGTGGAGACATAAACAGAGTTAATGAGCCCCTTCGTCCTCTCTCCCCGTTTTAATGAAGGCCTTGGGCTCTGGGCTCTGCGTTTTCTCAGAGTTTTGGGGTTTTGATCCTCAGAGTCTTCACTTAGGGCCACCGCTGGGTGCGTCTCTGTGGGGGTTGGGGAATCTAGATGTCTCCTCCCAGGGCGGCTGAGCCAGAGTGAGGAGGTGGAAAAGAGAGGGCATCCCCCTAAAAATGACAAGCCCCAGAAGGAGGGAGAGTTCCCATGGTAACCTGGAGCAGTTGCTTGGCAACTACAGGTCCCCAAAATACTTGCCAGCAGGCAGGCTCAGGGCTGGGGCTTTCCAGTGGCCTCTGTGTAGACCCTAGCTGTGGGGTCTGATCCACCCCCCACCCAGCAGCCCCCGCCCTGGATCCTTCCTGAGGGAAACCCCAGTCTGCTCCTCCCTCCCCGTTACTCTACCCTGCCAGCCAGCCACCTTGTGTCAGGCCATCCCCTTAGCAACAGAAGCTACTTCCTGGATACCTGAGTGACAGTTGGTGGTGGCACGATGTCAGAAAATGTAGGGTCAGAGGGCGCCGTAGATGGGGCCGGGTGCGAGCCGGGGGGAGGGGAAGCTGGGCTTGGGGTCCTGGACATTGTACCCCCTACAGCTGCGAGTGACCTGGGCCTGGGGACAGGGTGGCAGGGCAAGGTGTGGCTGGGAGGGTTAGAGCCCCTGGAATAGGGGACTCTGGTTCTGATCCGGGCCAGCTGAGACTGACTAGCTCTGTTGACCTTGGCATGTCGCTGGCCTCAGTTTCCCCATCTGTGGCCCCATCTCCCCCTACGCTTGTGTGTGCACCATTCGGTGCATGAACACTGCCCTGTAAATCATGCCACCTACTGGGGCTTTGGGGTGGCCAGGACCAGACTAGCCTCTGTGCTTGCTCCTCCACTGGCCTGCTTCCACCTGCTTCCCATCTGGGTGCTGGGGGTAGGCAGGCGGCCTCACGGTTAAGGCCATTGGCTTTGGAGATGGACACCTGTGTCCGGATCCCAGTGCAGTGCTTCTTACCGAGTGTCCTAGAATGCGCGCTAAACCCCTCCGAGCCTTACTGTTCCTCCAGCTGTGAGCAAAATGTGGCAACCGAAGGAATCCAGTCATGTGGGCTCTGTTAGGGCCTTTTGTTTGTGGGCGCTGACCCCGTCCCCAGCAGTGAGCACACAGACCAGGGTTGTGTCCACCGGGAGGGAGCAAGGCCCCGGAGCCCCTTGCCTTGCCTTGGAATGGAGGAGAAGGGCCTTTGGGGTCCAGACTGCCCTGCGGCAGGGGGTGGATTTTGGAGCTGGGAAGGGTGTGAGGCGCAGGTACCCTCAGGAGTTCTCTCTGGGGAGGGCAGTGATGGGTAGTCTTGTTGGTGACCTCAGGGGTTCCCAACGTGCCCTCAGGGAGCCAGGATTCTAGTCTGACCTTGACCATTCACTCACTCTGTGATCTTGGGCCATCACCCCACCCTCTGAGCCTCCCAGGCCCCGGCTGTCAAAAGGGGAGGGGGCGTGCCCACCTCCGGCCTTGGGAGGAGGCTTGGGTGGCATCCTCAGCCCTGGGCCGGGCACCCACGTTGGATTTGGGAGCGGCGGCTCCGGCTCCGTTGCTCCCAGGCCGCGCCTCTGCCCACTCTGCCCAGCCGCCCCTCACTCGTGTGCGGCGGGAGGAGGGGCCGGGCGAGGGCAGCGCAGACAATGGCCCGGGCCCGGGTGGTGGCGGCAGTGCCCCGAGCGGGGCGGGGCGCTGCAGGCCGGGTGCCGGGCGACAGCAGGCGGCGCGCTCCTGTCCTCGGCCCCAGGCGGGGTGCAGCCCCTGCCCGCGTTCATGCTGCTGGTCCCGCCGAGTGTGCGGGCGGACGAGGTGAGCCCCAGCCCCACGGGCGGCCGGGGAGGGGATGGGGCAGGGCCACACGGCGGCGGGAGCTAGGATGCGGGAGGGCTGCCTCCCCCCCTCCCCCCGCCCCCACCCCCTCCCATCCCCCAACCCCCCCTCCCGCCTCCCAGCTCCCAGGCCTGAGAGGGGCGGGGTCCCCCTTGGGGCCGGAGGGCACCCGGGTTCTTCCCCCTTTCTGGGTTGGGATCGGGAATGCATTCGCTTAGGGAAGGCGCACCATACCTTCTCTGCACACCACCTGATGTTCCAGATGCGCCCACCTGACCTGTGTGTGCGCGAGCTGCGGTGGGGAGGGCATGGTCCTGGCCCCTGAGTTCTGAGTCCAGAAACCTACCCCTCCTTTGGGATCCTGTGGAGTGCAGACATTCCTTCCTCCGGGAGGCCCTCTACCTATAACTGTGTGGGTCAAAAGGGGGGGGGGCAGGGTGTTCAAGCCCTGCAGCTCCCTGGCTGGGCTGCAGCGGGCGGAGGAGGAGCCCAGCCCTGAATGTCTCCGTCCACAGCTCTCAGCATGCAGGTCAAGGCTGTCTTGAGGTCAAGGGGGAGAGAGGAGTCTGGGAAGGCTGGGTGGGAGTGCAGGCTTGGACTCGCAGGATCCCAGATAGGTGGTTCCCTCAACTTCCCTGTGGACTCATGGATGTCAAGGTGTGTGAAGTGTTCCTGAAGTCCCTGGTACCGTCACCAGCAGTGAGCCCTCCGCAGGTGGCAGGAAATGTCTCTTCCCCTCTGAGGAAGGCAGATGGTGGCATGGCCCACCAGCTGTGAAGACAGGCGGTGTTGACTGCCCTGAGTTGAATCCACGTGTTTTTCTAGGTGGGGAAACGAGGGTCTGGAAAAGCTGTGTAGATTGCCGGGCCCCATCTGAAGGTGAGCTCCACCTGGATCGCCTTCCTCCCTGAGGCCAGAGTTCTAGGGTGTGCTGCCCAGGAAGTTGCCTGGGGGTGCCCTTTGGCCTAGGTAGCAGGGTGAGGCAGTCCACCTGGCCTGAGGTCCTGGGCAGCCAGACAGGTGACAGCTGTGGGCTGCAGAGCGAGGCAAGTGGAAGGGTAGGCAGGCGGCACCCAGTGCGGAGAAGCATCACCCACCTGCCCCGCCCTGCAGCGGAGGATTGCAATTCTTCGGTATTTCAAGGAGTTTCCTTCGTAGCCACGGGGGGCCAGGAAATTCTTGCACAAAACACATGCGTCCTTCTCCTTCCCTTCTCGCCAGCCCTGCCAGAAGCAGACACGGGACGGGCCCTGAGGGCTGCAGGGTGGCCACCGTTGTCAGGAAGATATGCGGGGAGTGGGAGATACATCCGAGGCTTGGGGGCAGGGAGGCTGTACCATGCCTTTGGGTGACTGCACACATTTGAGTGGATTTGTGGCCACGTGCGTCCCCCTGGGCCACCAAGTGTGCGTGACGAGCCCAGCGGTGGCTGAGTGCGCATGTGTGTGAAGGGACTCGTGTGGTACAAGTGCAAACACATGACTGATTACGGAGTGGGGGAGAGGGGAGACTTGCTCGTGGGGCTCGAGAGTGCGAGCGTGTGCTCATGCGCACACGTTTGCACCTTGCTTTTCCAAAGCTCGGGGCCCAGGTCGTGACCATGAGGAGGCCTGCATGTTCCTGCCCTGTCCACTTCTCCGTGATCAGGTTTCTCAGCTGTGAACGGGGCTAATAAGTGTATGCAGCTCACAAGGTTGGGGCGGCTTTTCTCAGCACCGTGCCTGATGGTGGCATGGAGATCTTTGCTGCCCTTGGAGGGCCCCTGGCAGGGGCATCCCGCTGGTGCCTGGCCGCCCTTGCCACATCTCCCGTGTCGGAGCAGGTGGGGGCAGACGGGAGAGGCCCAGGGACCTTGCCAAGGAGGAGAAACCAAGGAAGGAGCAAAGTCGTGGGCTTGGCAGAGGGTCAGTGGGTGGCAGGAGGGGGACAAAGGCTATGGCTCTGAAACTGTCACTCAGCCCCAAGGCCCTGCCCCCACCCTCCCCCGCCCCCTCCCTGCCTCTGGGGAAACTTCCTTGCCTGAAGACTGTGGGAAAGAGGGCAGCGGGCACCAGCCCCCCGACCTCCCGGCAGCCAGCTGGAGCCCCAGATCCCTTCCAGAGGCTAGGGCGGCTCAGGAGGTTCCCCTCTGAAAGGGGATCCCTGCTTCCCAGGCCCTGGGCCCCCCGCGTGCAGGCAGCGGGCGGGTGACAGCACCGGGCACACTGTGTCCCTGGCACGGCAGGCAGCCTGCTCACCACAAGGGCCCATTTGTCCCAACTCCCCCGGCCCTGAAGCCCCAAGTGACCAGGCCCTGCTGGGCCCGGGGGCCTCACTGTGGGCTCAGCTCCCCCCACCCTCCCCGCCTCAGCCAGCCCTGCCTGTGCTTCATGGACCAGCTCCTTAGCACAGGCCAGACCACAGCAGAGCAACCTCAAACTTACCCGATGGGCGGAGACCCATCCCAAAGAGCTATTATTGCGCCGGGAGTTTCGGAAGGAGAAAAAACCCTCAGGTTGAACTGGAGCTGAACTGCCTGCCCACCTCCCCACCCTGACACCCCACGGCAGGCTGGCTTCTGGGAACCTCCTGGCTCCTGTTTCCCAGAAAGCCTGGCTTGCCTCCAGCCTCGCTCTCCGGAAAGCACTCGAATGGCAGGTTGGCAGAGAAGGCCTTGCCCTTCCTGTGCCCTTCCTCCTTGCCATCCCTCAGGCTCCTCTCCAGCCTTGCTGCCTCCTCCAGGAAGCTTTTCTGGTGATCTCCGTGCAGGCAACTTGTTACCCCGACCTCTGAATATTTTCGAATCTAGAGACTTTGAAACTGGAGGAACTGTCTGGGCCATCGAGCTTACTGGTGCATCCTAGGTATTTGATGAGAGCCCACTGTGTGCCAGACTCTGTTGTAGGCGCCGAAACATCAGGGAACAGAGTCCCTGCCTGCTCTCAAGGAGCTTACACCCCCTCCAATTTTTAAAAAGAAGGAAGAACTGAAAACACACTTAGAACACCCAGTGCTCTTTCCACTCCTGCGATGGTAGTGTGTGCATGCATGAGTGGTAGAGTCACCCACCTACCCGTTAGCAGTTACGGGAATGCGTCATGGGCCAGGCATCATTCTGGCACTTGGGTATGAGGGGTGAGCAGGACAGATGCTGCCCCCAGGAGGCTTAGAGCCCAGTGGGGCGGGGGGCGGGGTATGAGGCTACGCCACAGTCTGAATTGTTTCCTTAATCCCCTTCTGGAGTCTTCCCCCACATGGTATTTTCTAGCTCGCCCACCCTCGTCCATCAAAGGACACGGCATGCTCAGCCCCTCTTACCCTATTCTGTTTTTTTCTTCTACAGCATACTCACCTTCCAACACACATTTTACTTCTTACCACCTAGCAGGGGCTCAGTCAATCCGTGCGGGCTGAATGCCGCAGACTGTTGCTGGTCCTCAGGGACATGGGATAAATTGAAATTGTAGAGACTTTTATGGCAGTTTGAATTTGCTGGGAGGATTTTCTATTGCATTTTCTGAAGTACCAGTTGTCCCTGACTTGGAGTGTCCTAGGCTGCTTCGGAATAATGTCAGGCCCTATCCTCAGTGTTTCCGTCCAATATTTCAAGCTTTTGGAGGTGGAGGCCATCCCCATGTGTAGGCCAGGACGAGGGTCAGCAAGTCGCAGGCTGGGGGTTTGAACCTGGACTGTCTACCCAGAGCCCCAACTCGTAGCTGCTGCTCTAATCCTTAAAGTTAGACTTTGGGCTCATTGTCAAGACGGGCATGGGGGCAGGCCCAAAGGGGCAGGGAGCTGTCCTTGGCAGCCATAGGAGGGGGGCTGGTGGTGCCCTTGGAAGTGCCAGATCCTGCCAGGCATGGAGCCAGCAGGAGCAGCTGGGGCAGGGCCTTGATTCTCGGATCCTCAGCCTCTTGGCAACCTGTGTGACTCAGTGGGCTGGTAAAAAGGGCTGGCAGGCGGGCAGTGGGTGAATCAGCAGCTGGAGCAGCCCACCGACCTACCACTGGGTTACTGTTTGGCCTGGAGCGGGGCCGAGCCTCAGCTGCCAAAATACCTAGCCCCTCCTTGCCTTTCTCCCTGGCAGGTGTTCCTTGTGGCTGTACCATTCCAGGGGGTCCCCGGGTCTCCCCAGCCGGGAGCAGGGGAAAGGGCCTTCCTCTGGCCCCTCTCAGCCCTTCTATAAAGCAGGGGTCCTCTGCCCACAGAAGGGTGCTGGGAGGATAGAATCACGCTCAGCCCTTCTTGTAAAGAGCCCTTCTTGTAAAGAGCAGCTGAGCGACCCAGCCTCCAAGCCGGACTTCTGTGTGACTTTGGGTGAGTTTGATAGGTCTCCAGGCTCCTGTCCCTGAGCTCACCTGCACACCTGCCTCTCACATTGTGACACTTAAATTATATCCGCGCGAGCACATCAGTGAATGGTAGAAAATGGGGGGGGGACGAAAGGTCATCGACTCCAGCTTAGACACTGGGTTGCAGGGGGGCAGAGTGATGGGGGAAATCGAAGTCAGATTCCCGAGCTGGGCCTCATACAGGGGGCAGGCTGCCCACCCTGCTGACAGCCAGCAGCCCCAAGCCTGCCTGTGGTGCCAGGCACAAATCCACGTGTGATCTTTAACCCAGCCCAGAGTGGAGGAAATTGAGCTGCCTTGGGGCCAGACAGGCCAAGGCGTGCGCCTGGCCTTGGAACTGACCCCCTGTGCATCCTTGGGCAAGTGGTTTGCCCTCTCTGGGCCTTGATCTCCTTAGCTTTACAACAGAGATGATCAGCGGGGCTGCATCTGTTTGACAGATGCCGCGTGGAAGAGTGATTTGCCCCCCTCGAGGAGCGCCAAAGGCAGGGCCAGGATGAGCTCTGGGGGCCAAGGGGGCGTCAGGGGCCGCTTGTGCCTCCAAGGCTTCTAAGTGTGGGCAAGCCTTCGCCTTCGGCAGCAGGGGGCAGGTGTTTGCAGGGCCCTGGGTCCTGGGCCTCTCTCACAGCTGAAGTACACGCACCCTGGTTCTAAACCCTTTTCCCGGCTCCAAGGGCTGGTCTCTCACGTGCAAGGCTGCAGTGTCACCTGACCTAGCAGAGCCCGGGTGGCAGTGGCTTTGGGATGAGGGGCCGCAGGTCCCCAGGGATGAGGGGGAGGGGCGCTGGGCTGTCCCACGCCCCCAGCGGGACCCCGAGTCGGGTCAGGAGGCTGCAGGAAAGAGGAGCCAAAGCCAGCCAGGCCTCTCCTATCTGCTTCCTGGACAGGATGTTGTGCTGGGTAAACAGCTCCGAGAGGAGTCACCACTCCGGCTCTGAGTCACAGCTCTTAGCGACAGCCACTAGTGTTTATAAACAGTGTGCTTTGCACCCACCAGGGCCTGCCCCCAGGAGCCGGCAGAGGGTGAGAGGAACCCCCCCCAGATGTGGAACGCAGCAGGCCCACCCAGGAAGGTGTCCCCTGCCAAAGGGCTTGGGTCTCAGTGACGAGGAGCGGTGGCGCGTCTGCGCGCATGCGGGTTCAGGAGTGGGGTTTTGCTACGTCTGGGCTTGTGTGTGGCTGCCCGGGTGCATTATCGTAGGGCCATCTGGTACAGTGGGCAGGGCATAGGACCGTGGGCAGGTCCCAAGACCTCGGGGACTGGGACAAGCGTCTCAGGATGGGGCCAGCGTTCCCCGATGCACAGTGGGTGTGCAGGAAAACCTTGTGTGCGCTCCGGTCCTCGGTGGGCCCAGCCCCAGAAGGTGGCAGCGCCGTGGGAGTGCAGGTGGAATGCCCCTGACTGTCCCCAGCCCCCAGAGCCCTGGTGCTCCGTGGCTGGTCTTTGGTTCCAGGCGGTGACAGTGATGCGGTGCACCATGTGGTGACACCAGACTGGCAGGGAACAAAGGCGCCTCTGCTCGCCCCCTCTCGGCTGGGAGGAGGGGTGGACGTGCCCCGCCCCACCCCTCCCTTGCCCCGCCTCCTCAGGGCTCCCGCTCGCTCTTCTTGTCTCTTCTTGCCTCTTCTTGCCAGACAGCTGGTCTCCCCGCAGCCACCGCCTGGGACCTTCCCGGTGAGCCCTGCCCTGGCGGCCAGGCTCCCAAAGGAATAGCTCAAGACCGGTCCTGAGGCCAGGCTGACCTGTGTCAGAAGGCTGGGGTGGGGGAAGGGCGGGGTAACAAGTGTGGATGGGGGTGGGGGGCCCTCTGGACAAGAGCACAGAGAGCCTCGTTTGACACTCATGAGCTATGGAAAGAGACGTGGTCCCTTGCAAGGGGCCTGGTCCCCGGGAAGCACTCATTAAATGCTTATGGAATCAGAGGCATTAACACACAGATACACCTAAGGGGCAGCCTGGTTCCCTGTTGGTTCCCACCCGCGGACACACGCTACCTCCAGTGGCCTCTTGAAGCTCTCCCCCACCCCCAAACACATTCGCCCAGTTGGAAGCACTCTCCCATCTATGGACCCCTTGCACAGCACTGGGGTCGGGGCCCCACCTTGAGATGAGGAGGCCAAGCCTCAGGAAAGGCCCTCCCACCCCGTCGTGTCATCTAGTGCCCCGAGGGGCTTGGGAGAGCGCACCCGCCAGTACACACAGAGGGCAGGCAGGCTGCATCGAGCGATGCCTGAGGTCCCACAGCCAGGCAGCTGGCTGCACCGGGCTGAGCGGCCAAGGTTGTGTGAACAGCCTCCGTGCCCCAGGGCTATCTCCCTCCTTGGAGCTCTCCTGCCTTGCTGCGCCCTGGCCTCTGTTGACAACAAACATTTCTGAATTAGCCACTGGGATCCAGTTCCGGGGCCCATGTTAGCACTGGACCGGCCCCAGATTGCCATTTGGAGTTTGCTCTTGGAGATGGAGCCAGGCAACAGTACCTGCCAACATCCGCTGAGTGTTTATTACATGCCAGGCGCTGGAGCAGGCTTGTGACTGGGGGAATGATCAGAATGCACATCCCCTGGGTGCCCGCCACCAGCCAGGCCCCTGCTGAGCTC
The DNA here is from genome assembly GCF_002201575.2 of Neomonachus schauinslandi. Taxonomy (NCBI): domain Eukaryota; kingdom Metazoa; phylum Chordata; class Mammalia; order Carnivora; family Phocidae; genus Neomonachus; species Neomonachus schauinslandi. Next base: position 90,128,535 of record NC_058415.1, on the reverse strand, counting down.
TTGCCGAATCCCCAGGCATCCTGGTGCCAATTTTACAGATGAGGAAACTGAGTCAGTAAGTAATGCTAAGTCAGTGGCCCAGGGCCTCAGGGCGGGCCGATTCAGAGCCCAGTTGCCTCTGCTGTTTCTCAAAGGTCAGGGTTAATTTAAGCATCACCGTGTGCAGGAGGCCATGGTGGCTGAGGAGGAGGAGGAGTAGGGACTGCCTGCGTAGAGGGGAGCCCAGGGAGGTGCCCGGTGGCTGGTGGCAGGGAGGATTGGGATTCTCTTGCAGGCGGGACGGAAGCTGTTGGAGGGATTTGGGTGCGGGGGAGCCTGTCTCTGGCTGTAGGCACGAGGGTGGCATGGGAGGCCATGTTCCACCTGGCACCTCCAGCTCAGTTTCTCTGATGCCCACCCAGCCCCCCACCCCGGGATGCCCACAACCCCGGGCATTCCTAACTTGTGTTCACAGAGATTCTTTCTTCCCTAAAAGAAATGTCCTCTGGAGCCCAGTGATGAGAATTCCAGGTCAAGAGAGGCAGTGAAGCCAGGGGTTGGGAAGAGTTTGTATTTGAAAACCTCCGTGTCTCTCCCACCCACCCCCACATCCATAACAGGTCAGGAAACTGAGGCTTGGAGAGAAGAGGAACCTGCAGGTCCCACAGCGAGGCAGGGCTGGCTGGGCGGGGACAGGAACCAGGTCGGGCTCAGAGCAGCCTGCTCCACTGGGTCCCCCGCACCCCACAAAGCCACCGGAAGAGGATGTGAAACTCTGAGAGGCAGAGTGAGTGCTGGTGGGGCTCCGTGCCCAGGGAAGCATGCTGGGCCCCAGCCCCCCCCGCCGCAGCCAGGGGACCTGATGTGCCTGCAGGCCAGCTCCCGAGCCCCTGCGCCGCCCTCCTTGCTCCCAGCCCCCACGGCCCCCTGGCAGCCAGGGGCAGGACGTCCACCCGGCCAGGGCCCCAGCAGGGTAAGGAAGCCACCCGGCCGCTCGGCCTCTTTGCCCTGGGACATCTGGGTTTGGTGGAAGGAGCATCTGTGGGCTCTGCAGGGCTGCGGACAGATGCAAGTCCTGGATTTGCCCTGTGAGGTCTCGGGCAAGTCCCTGCTCCCCCTGGGCCTCGGTTTTTGCTTTTGTCAAATGGGTGTATTGGACTCGGTCCGTCGTTTCCAATGGCTGGTTTGCAGCAAAATGAGAAAAATGGGCACAAGGTTGTGAGCTTTACTTAAAGCCAAGTGCCTCCATTTAACCACTGCTAAATGAATGGCAATTCTGATGGTATATCCTAGTTAACATTTGGTGGCGTCTTTTCTGGAGTAATGGTAATGATGTTTGGTTTTTGGGTTTTTTACTACCCTACTTGGCAGAATAAGCAGTGGGCAACTCTCAGTTGGTCCTTACAGTTGTTTTTTTTATATATATATTTTATTTATTTATTCGACAGAGGGACACAGCGAGAGAGGGAACACAAGCAGGGGGAGTGGGAGAGGGAGAAGCAGGCTTCCCGCTGAGCAGGGAGCCCGATGCGGGGCTCGATTCCAGGACCCCGGAATCATGACCCCAGCCGAAGGCAGATGTCCAACGACTGAGCCACCCAGGCGCCCCATGGTCCTCACAGTTTAAAATGAGGTCTTGTGCCTGGGTGCCAGGGCAGAGGAGCTCGAGGGGAGAGTGCAGGGAAAGTTTCGGGAATGAAGCGGTAGCTTGGCATAAGCGGGGACCTCCTGTGCTCCCCCTGATAGCACCTAGCTGGGCTCACACCTACCCGGTGGCCCCACTGGCTGAGCCCTGCTTTGGTCTCGGTGACTTGTACCTGCCACCTTTCCAGCTCTGGGTGATGATTTCCCTGCAGGCAGGGGGAATGGGGATGGGGCCTTGGGGTATTGGAGGAGACAACAGGGCCCACCCCAAGAGGAGCCGGTTTGAGCTGGGGTTGCTGGCCCAGCTCAGGACAGAGCCCCATCCACCTGGCCTTGGCTGGCCCATGGCCTGGTACCAGCGGGAATTCCTGGCCCTGCCCATCATGGGAGCAGGTATGACAGCCATGCCGATGACACCAGGCCTAGGCACTCGGGTGCTCGACTCCATCGGGGCAGGCAGGCACACGGACGGGCAGATCGGCAGAGGGCCTCCCTGGGAGCCCACCCCCTGCCTGGCTCCCGGACTGCCATGGCCCGGGAAGCCAGGCCCACTGTGCCCAGGGCCAGGAAGGGCTGGGTATTCTTCGCCTGTGTCTCTGTGGTGACTGCCAGGCGCTGGGCCATTGCCCGCCGCGCCACTCTCCGAAGCCCCACACCTTGGCCGGCGCCCGTGCCGGCCGCAGCCACGGAGGTGAGTTTCCAGGGCAGGCGGTACCTCTGGCGGGAGGCTGGGCGGGTCCCAGCAAGGGCCCACCACCCAGGAGCTGGTCCCCCAACCGCTACCCCTCCCTCCCTCAGAACTGGTTGAAGGAGCCCAGCTGGAAGCCAGCGGGCGTCCGCAGCCCCCACCTGGGTGTGAGAGGAGGGGGCACAGCGGGGACCCGCCCAGGCTGGCCTGCCCACCTGCCCCCTGCCTGGGCGGCCGCTGCCGGGCAACCGTGGGCTGTCATAGTGTCTCCTGTTCCTATGGTGCTTCTCAGATTTCCAAGGGCTTCTGTGTGTTGTTTTATTACCTGCTCTCCTGAGAGACAGGTGATCGCATTATCAGTATCACCCCATCTTCCTGCTGGAGAAACTGAGGCCAGGAAGGTGCAGAGCAGGGACTGGAACACAAATCTAGCCTCCAGATCTTAAGAGAGAGCTTCCCAAACCTACGCCGCATCCTCGGTGCGTGTGCCGTGCTTCTCTGATGCAGGCTCTGCGAGGGACGGGACCCCCGCCTCCGACTCTGTTCGCCTCTCCCACTGTCCCCTCTCTGTTACGCTGTGTTTCGGGCTCTTTTGCATTTCCATCTATCTATGTCCCTTTCTGCCTCTTTCTCCTCTCCTCCCTTCACCTCCAGCCGTCACACGGCGGATGGGCGGCCCTCAGAAGTGTCGGGTGTCCGTGATCTCTGGGGTATCGGGCACTGAGCACTCCAGGAGCCGGGGGACCATTGTCAGGGTGGCCCCCATCCGCACTGTGTGGATGGCGTTTACCACAGTGAACGGGCTGCACTATGCTCCTCTGAGTGCCCCCTGACACCCTGGGAGTTGGTGTCAGGGGTGGTGAGCGCCCACTTCCAGGGGAGGACCGCGAGGCCCCAGAGCAAGCTCAAGGCTGATCCGGAACCCTTGGCATGCCAGTCCTGGGCCATTTCCATGGCTCCAGGCGTTGATATATTTTGCCCTAGTTGCCCTGGGACAGTAACGCCCTGTGAGATCAGAGATTGGGGGGATGGATAATGATGTCACATCCCTCCACCCAGGATGGTCTCCTGGAGGTTTGGATGCTTCATTTTCTGCCTCCTGACCAACTCTGAGCTCGCCCTCCCGCTAGTGGGAAACCCCCCTCCCCCAAGGAGGAGGAGGAGGAAGAGAAGGAGGCCCCTGGAAGTTCCCAGGAACGCAGAGACAGAGGAGGTGGGGCTCAGCCTACGCTCTTGGCCCAGGTGCATCACCTCCTGCCAAGGTGTGTGCTCACCCGCCCACAGAAGGCCAGCCCAGGAGGCAGGCAGGCCAGGAATGGTGACGTCAACAACAGGAAGTGACCCAGGAGCCCAGCCAGGCTACACCCTCTTCATGTCCTCCTCGGGCTCTAAATATTGCCCGCAAAGGACAGACAGGGGACCTCCACCTGTGCAGAGAGAGGTGACCGCTCCTTCACCAAGGCCTGACCCAAGTCTGGGTGGCCAGCTGCTCTTTCTCACTCGGCCACCAGTGCCCTCTGTGGCCTTGGCCGAGCCCCAGGTTGGAGGAGGTGACGCGCAAGGCCTGTGGTTGCCTGGACATTGCCTTGAGCCCCGTTGCGGCTCTGAGACCTCCCCAGCACTGCATCTGGGCCCAAACCCCATTCCCCGGGACCCCGTGCCAAAGCAGAGCTGGGTCTTGATTTGAAGGACAGCTGGAGCAGCACGCATGAGTCACCCGTCACGTCCTGGACAAGGGGTGGGCGGCACGTCGGAAGCACGGGCCAGGCAGGACACGGGATGGCCCGAGGCGCCAGGGACCATAGCAGTTCTGTGTGAGCCGGGCTGGGCGTGGTGAGAGAGGGCCCCCAGATGCAAGCCGGGGCCACTCCAAGCAGTTGGTCTTTTGCCCTGAAGGTAGTGGGGCCACTTTTGAAGGGTCAAGACCCCTCTGGCTGCCATGCATCTGGGGGACCAATGGTGGGTTGGAAGCAGGAAGGAGAAGGGGCTCCAGAGGTTTGGCCTCCATACCCCTCTTCCTTCAACTGGAGGCGGCTGCTCAGGAGGCCTCCCAGCCAGGGAGCGATGGAAGGCCGGGCGGGGCCTGAGCCTTGCCCAAAGGAGACAGCTGCCGGTCAGCTCCCACCCAGCCTCCTGTGGCTCGGAAACACAGACCCCATGTGGCCGGATTGTCCGAAGTTACAGGAGAAGCCAGAAATGTGGATTTTTATATGAAATCAGCTGACCTTTTACCGTTGGCTCAAAAATTTAAAAATACTTTGCAAGCCAAACAAAACACACGGGTGGGCTGGATGTGGCCTGCTTCCAGCCCCTGACTTGTCAGTTCTCAGCCTGTCTTGCAAGCTTCCCCTGCAGGGAGCATCCTGGTGGCAGAACAGTCTGTACGGCATAGCGTTGTTCTCGGGGCTTCTTGTGACCCCCGAGGAAGGGCAGGTGCACTCCCCAGGGAAAGGCTGGGAACCTGGGACTGCTGGGGGTGGGGTGAGCTGTGAGCAGGATGAGGGATGAGAGGAGGGCCCCAATCCTAATAACCCCACACTTTCTACAGTGCTTTATGCTGTTTCTTCCAGCAGACCCTCCAAGGGCAAGGGTGATAACCTTGGTCTTCACTCACCCAAGGTCACTGGCCTGCCTCCAGCCCCATGTGAGCTGTGTGGCTCAGTTTCCCAGCGGCCCACAGCCGTGGCCTCCAAAGTGAAGCCCCCAGCCTCTTTGTTGTAAGGATGCTAGGAGTGCCCCTGGGTATGGGGCAAGTCAGGAACATGGAAATTGGGGAAGCTAGCCAGGTGTCTAGAGATTGTTGCCCTCCTTTGATGGCCTGCTGGGAGCCTCAGGGACATCGACGGTGAGGCTCAAACTCTGTCCTTTTTCCTCTTTTAATTTCTATGATGGCAAATTCCAACCAGACAGGAGAGTGGAGAAAGTACACGAATGCATCCCAGCTGTAACACTCCCCAGTGTGCGAGGACACTCTCATTTCTGCTCACTGCCCCCACGTCCTGCGTCCCCTGCAGCGGACAATGTTTGCGCAGATCCCAGGCATACAAATTCTAATATGTCACTCTAATCGTAACTGCATTACCACGATCACACCCAGAAGGTGGTATTGATTATTGTCAAATATCCAGCAGTGTTCAAATAATCTCAATTGTCCTTTAGGTTTTTCGTGGTTTTTTTTTTTTTTTTTAATAGTTGCCCTGTTAGAATCACCATCCAAAATCCACGTGGCATTTGGTGACGTCTCTTACCTTTCTTTTCATCTATGGCTTCCCCTTTATTATTCTTTCCCTCTGGAACAGATTTGTTGAAGAAACTGGGTGGTTTGTCCCGTAGAGATTCCTACGGTCTGGAATTTATGGATTATATCCTCATGGTGTGTTTAACATGTTCCTCTGTTCCCCCATAACTCCCCCAAATGGCAGTTACATGCAGAAGGCTGGTTGGGTTCGTGGTTAGTTTTCGGCAAGAATGCTTCGTGGGTGATTTTGTTCTTCCATGAGGCGGCACCTGCTGCCCTGGTCCCCTTTTCTGGGCTGCCCCTGCCCTTGGTACGGGGTCTACCCCGCAGCTCTGGGGCAGGATTATTTAGGGAAGTGCGTGATGGCTCAGGAGAGGGTCTTTCGAGCCGGAGGTGCCCCGTGAACCGCAGCCCTGGTCACTGACAGCGTGGGCCAGAGTCTCTGCCCTCTTTGACCTGGGGGCGCCCAGCACCTGCGTGAGGTGCTTTACCTGTGCTGTCTCCTTAGTTATGCTCCCATTTACACAGGAGAGAGCTTGGAGGTGAGGTGATTTGCCTGGGGGAGAGGGGGACACACAGTTAAGAATAGGGTGGAGCTAGTTTTCACGCCCAGGATTCTCGGTGTCCAAGCCTGCCCTCTGCTACACCAACACTCTGGAAACTAAGATGTGTGTGTGTGTGGGGGTGTGCCCGCGCGCACGTGTGCATGCAGCTGGAGCGGTGAGCAGGCTTGCCAGGACCCCAGAGGGGAGCCCCAAAGTGGGGTGGGGGTGCACGAGGCAGGGAGGGGGAACGAGGCAGAAGGACTAGTTGAGTAAAGGCTATACCACCCTGCCCCCTCCCTGCAGATAATGTGCAGGCAGCCCAGCCAGCTGTGCTGGTGGGGGAGGGGGGTAGCGCTGGATTCCCCACTCCTCACCTCTCCAGCCTACCTGCGCCCCTCAGCCCCGGCACCTGGACATTCAGGGTTGGAGAGGTGGGGACCTCAGGTGCATTCCTCCAGCCCTTTTGAGTCACCTGGCCTGCATGGGCCCTTTTCCATGCTGTAAAATGGGCTTGAGCTTGCTTCCCAGGCCCCTCCCTGGGAGAAGGAGATAAAGACAGCAGAGCAGAGAGAGATAAGTGAGGGCAGGCAGGTGCTGGATTCACTCCGAATTCCCAGAGGCGCTGAGCACGTGGCCCCAGGAGAAAGATTGGGAAGAGGAGCTTCTAGCCAGAGGGCGGTGGCCAGTGGCCAGGTCACCCTTTTGTTGCTCTATGAGGACCTCCTTCCTCTAACTGTGCCTCCCCAACTCGCCTTCCCTGGGCTCAGAGCCCAGAAGCTTCCCAAACGGCCTCCTAGGAATCCTCACTCCAAACTAAATCTAGTCATCTTGCTTTAAAAAAAAAAAAAGCAAACAGCATTTATTACATGTGTGGGATTATTAAAATGTAGAAAAATTAGAAAACTCTAGAAATGAAAAAACAAAAATATACAGTACCGGTCAGAGATAACCACCAACACTGTTACAAAGTAGCTCCCTCTGGTCAAATGCATGTGTGCAATGTCTGGTCTGAAAGCATATTGGGCAGCCTGGTTTTCCTACTTCCTGGTTACACAGAGCATGCCCCGCACGGTGGTTCTCCCGGCCTGCGGTGGCACCAAGGGTCCTGTGAGTTAGCAGAGGGCATTTGAGTTGGTTCAGTTTGGCAGAGTTGTAATCCACGTTTCCATAAATATGCTTGTGAAGAGACCTGTGTCCATCCCTCTGATTGCGTCCTTAGGGTGAATTCCTAAGAGTGGATCATCGAGTCAAAGGGCAAGAGCATTTTTAATGCCCTTAATAGAAACTGCCAGATTGTGGTTTTCTACCTGTCTTTGTCAAGGCCTTGGCTTCCTGGCTGGATGGTGCTCAAGCTCCCCCGGTGGGTGGGGCTTGCTGCAGACCCACTATGCGTGGAGATCTGAGGCTTGGCACACAGTGGGCACACACAATATGCTTATGGAATGTGTAGTCTGGTCCTGCCCTCTCATTTTACAAGTGGAGAAACTGAGGCCCAATGGTAGGAGACCTGGTTCTGGAGAGGTTGGTAGTATTGCCAGGGCTGTAACAGCAATGGTGGGGGCTCTTTGAGGGCTGAGGCCAGAGGCCAGGCAAGGCCCCAGCAGTGGGCTAGGTGCGCAAGACGGTCCCACTCATTTATGCATCTATAAATACCCTCTTGACCCTGCTGTTAACATCCAGCCTCCCTCTACCTCACAGGCTTCTAGAGGTAATGCAACAAGGCCTCCCTAGCCCAGCAGCCTGACTCCCACCCTGACCCCTGCCCTGAGATCTTGAGCACTCAAGCCACCAGGGGCCCCAGCTGACCAGCCCAGTGACAGGTGCTCCAGCAGGCAGTTGTCCCTCTTGACCCCTTACTTTCCTGAATGTCTGGAAGGCTCCGACCCCCGTGGCATCTGTTGTGTTCTACCCCCGCATCCCCCCAACCTTTTTTTTTTTTTTTTAAAGATTTATTTATTTGAGAGAGCGAGAATGAGAGAGAGTACATGAGAGGGGGGAGGGTCAGAGGGAAAAGCAGGCTCCTCGCCGAGCAGGGAGCCCGATGCGGGACTCGATCCCGGAACTCCAGGATCATGACCTGAGCCGAAGGCAGTCGCTTAACCAACTGAGCCACCCAGGCGCCCCCCCACCCCCCCGCGCAACCTCCTTGACAGCTCTTCCTCCACCTCCTTTCTGCTCCTACCTCCTCGTCGGCACGGCTGTGGGGCTGAAAGGTAATAGTGCACACAAAGCAAGGGCAGGGCTTCTCCCCAAGCACACATCAACACTGAGGACTTCACACGCACACGTGCGCCAAGCACACATCCAGGCACGGGCACCGGCCAGGTGCCGTACGTCAGTTCACCAGCGTGACCCTGTCCGATGAAAAAACAGGCTCGGAGAGGGTAAGCAATTTATCCGAGACCACGGAGCTAAGCTTAACTGGAATCCCTGGGAGGCAGTTCTGACACCAGGGCCACTCAACCACGTGTCAACAGCCACGCAACACAGGCACTGCACCCGCGCACGCACCCACGCAGGGCGCCTAACCGCGGCCCCCACAGCACGCACAGCACGTGCACTCCGGGGCACAGCCGGCCGGCCCGCGGGGGCGCGCGCGCACACACACACACGCGTACACAGCCTCCCCCAACTACGCGGCATCTGCGGCCCCGCCCCCCCGCGTCGCCGGCCCCGCCCCGAGGCCCCGCCCCCGGCCTGACCTCCGCGGGGCCGGGCCGCGGGCGC
>NC_058415.1:90112519-90119614 GCF_002201575.2 Neomonachus schauinslandi | reverse complement strand
CGCCGAGCCGCTGTTTCCGGGCTCTCGGCGGAGTCGCAGCGTGTGGGACGCCGTGCGCCTGGAGGTGGGCGGCCCCGACAGCTGCCCGGTGGTGCTGCACAGCTTCACGCAGCTCGACCCGGACCTGCCGCGCCTGGAGGTGGGTGAGCCAGGCGGGGAGGGAAGTCGCGCTCCTCGCGCCGAGCCCGGGGGCAGCAAGGCGGGCGTGGGGGGCTGCCGCACAAACGGTCCAAACGTTTGGGGACCAGAGCCGGGACTTCGTGCCCCTCTCTCTATCTGTCCCGGTGCGTGGCCCCACGGAGCCGAGCTGTGCCGGCCCCGCGCCCCTACAGCCCAGGTAGACCTGGTCCCGCGGGCTGTCACTGTTTACGTCTGCGAACTTTTGACAGCAGGGGCTGGGCCGCAGTTCATCGCCTGCCCGCGGCCTGCACCAGCCGTCAGGCTTCGCAGTGCCGGTGGCGAGCTGGTCACTGGTCAGGGTGGCAAGCTCCTCCTGGAGCAGCTGGCACCACGGGGGCCTTCCAGGCGGTACCCCTTGCGGGCAGACGTGAATCCGATGTTCAGGGCTGCCCAGAGAAGGGAGGTGGAGGGCACACAGGCAGGCTTCCAACCTGTGCAGCTAGGTGTCCAGGCAGGGAGATTGAGGGAAGAGCGTCTCAGGCCGAGGGGGTGACTCATTTTTGCTTGATCAGAAAATATGCAGACACCCTGAATTCATAAGGATTTGAGAGGATTCAGAAAAGGGGGGTGTGCCTGTCACAAATAGGGGTGGGGATAACTAGGTGAGGGCTGGGTCTCGTTTCTGGTGTGCTCTGGGCAGTGGGGCCCAGTGGGTCATGGGGTCACAGTGGGTTGGGGGGGTGCCCTCCCCCTCCCATCTGACTGTGCACCTGACTGCGGCAGAGGTGACGGAATCCAGGGTTGGGCCGCGTTCTGTCTGGGCATGGGGCCTGGACAGAGGCCATCTCTGGGTCCAGAGGCTACAGTGCACATCTAAGCCAAGCCAGAGCCCTGACAGTGAAGTCTGAGCCCCTGATGGTTAGGTAAGCCCTCCCCCCTTGGTGACCCCTCCCCTTCCATCACTTTAGGCCACAGTACCTTGTAATCGCTGGAGATTGCCAACCTGGATCTTGTGCCTCTGTGTAGCCCCAGTGCCTAAACAGGCCCTAGATGTCTCTATGTCCCCATGCCCTGTGCTGGGGGGGGGACGCGGGGGAGATGAGGCGTGGCAGGAGCTCTTGGTGGGGGTACTGTGGGCCTGGGAGATTCCTCCTGAGCTTGGCGGGTGGCAGAGCCAGGCGAGTTCTCCAACCCTCATCCACCCACAGCTCCAGTCTTTGGCGGCTGGAGCGACCCCCAGGGAGGGTGGGGGTGGGAGGCCTGACACCAGCCCAGTACTCATCTGACTTTCATTATGTCTGGCAGCGGCTTGGGCTTTGTGTGCTGGGAGGGTCTGGCCTGCGTGCTCACAGGGGCCGGGCAGGTTCCTGGCCTGGGTGGGGCGGGCCTTTGCTGCTTCTCTTCCTCCCTCTTGGTCTATCTGCATCCCAGAGGAACTGAGCCCTACCCCTGCCCAGGGTTCTGCCTTCCCTCCATCTCCCCCTCCCCCCTTTCCCTCCCCCTCTCCAGCTCCCTCTCTCCCTGCTGCTCTCCCTCACCCGGCCTCAGCACTGAGATCCAGGCCATGGCCGCTATTTAGAAATCAAAGGGGAAGCTTCTGGCTAGGGCAGGAAAACCAGGGTCCTGGCAGGACAGGAGGCCACTGCCGGAAACCAAACACAATGACCATTTACCATGGGCCGAGCGGGGAAGTCCCTGTCCCTCCTGCCAACACACCCCCACCCCCCATCCTGGAGCTGATTTCCTGGTCTCTGCAGCGTTCCAGAGCCAAAGCGGCCCTGCTCGGGGTCCCTGTCCTCTCTGGAAACCGCCAGGCAGTTTCTGCCTGCCCTACCCCCGTCCCCATTTCCTTACCACACCTCAACCCAGCCCTTCCCTCTCTGAGCTGCCAGATGTCCTTGCACATCTGGGCATCCTCTCATCATCTTGATCCTAAGCCAGGTCACTGCTGACCCAGCTCAGCCCGAGGGGTTCTGTGCTTTCTGCGAGTCACCTGGCCCATGCCCTCGTCTGTGGGCAGGCCACTGCCTTGGCCAGGCAGGGGGAGATCTCAGTCTGTAGCACCTACTGGCTGCAGGTACCAGGCCCTCACTCCAGCTGCTTTCGCCCACACCTGCAGAGTAGTTGTTAGCCCCACGTTAGAGTAGACGGCAGGTCAGAGAAGTGGAGTCCCTGATCTCAATGTACGCACAGCTAAGAAGGATGTGCAGCCAGGATTTGAATGGGGGCCATTCTTTATTGGGCGCCTACTGTATGCAAGAGCCCGCTGCAAGGATCCGAGAAGGATAGGGCAGAGCTTACTGTTGAGGCAGTTATAAGTGCATGGGGTGGGGGGGTGGGCAGTGGAGCTGTCAGGGGAACAGGACCAGGCCCAGGCAGCCCAGAAGCCCCCCGTCAAGTGAAGGGTAGCGAGGCAAAAGTCCTCTGGGCCAGAGGACACTGGGAAGAGCTTCTAGGAAGGAGCAAGCCCACAGCTGGACCCCAGAGGTTTAAAAACATAGCCAACAGGAGCCAGCACTTCGTGGGAGGCCCTGTGCTGAGGAATTTGCATGCATTTTTGTCTCTTTGCTGTCAGGATTGCCCATTTAACCGACGAATCACCTGAGGCACTAGAGGTTAGATTGCACAAACTCACGGAGCTAGTAAGTGGCAGAGCCGGGATTCTGACCCCCACCGTGTGACCCTGTGACCGCAAAGCCTGAGCACAGTCTGGGTGGAATGGAATGAGGAGGGCTTCTCTGTTCTTCAGGTAGAAATAAATAGGAGAGTCCGCGCCCCCTCTCCCCCCAGCCTCCTCTCTCCTTCCTGGTTGTCTGGTCTCTGGATCACACTTCGGGCCGCTCTTCAGTTTAAGCCCTAGGGCTCATTTGCCTTTGACACTGGAGGCCTTAGAAGCATAGCCTTGGGGAGGGGGGGGCCTTTATCGGTCTGCACTCCGTAATCTGTGAGGAGGGCCTCTTAGCTCACTCCAGGCTGCAGGGCCTGTGGAGTTCAGGAGGGGACTGGCTGCCTGCCACCTGCTGGGCCCCCACGGACCCTGGGGTTCCCCTCTTGCTTGACTCCTCAGGGGTCCCAGGAGAAGAGGAAGGGGGGCCAGGCTGGCTGGTACTGGGCCCTCCTTCCTTGTGTAGGTGGGAGACATTTAAGCATGCCAAGCTGTCTCCCGGGAGCAGCAGGGACAGTGGGACTCAGCCTTGGGTGGCCGCTCACAGGCAGGGCTTGGTTGCATCCTCCACCTAGAAGTCGGACGTGTGTTTCCAGGCCGTCTTCATGGCTCATAGAAGGAGTTAGAGGAATTACGCACTGGCCCTGGGCAGCCTCTGAGCAAGCCAGTGGGGGTGCTTTCAGGACACTGTGCCCAGGAGTCGAAGACGGGCTCCCAAGGGTGCTGGCCAGCTGCCCAGACGGCTCCCAGGGCATGGCACCATGCTGTGGCCACCCTGTCCCGGGCTCGGGCTCCCAGCCTCCTGGGCTCAGAAACGCATTGTTCCTGGACACACAGCTCTAGCGAAGCGGCTCTCCCCGCTCCCATTCTGAGGGCATGAGAGCTGGAACCTGCAGCCTAGTGCAGGAGGAGCAGGTCTTTGAGCAGTCCCAGTCCTGCATCCCTGGCGGCCGGCCCACAGCTGCGAGTGAGCAGAGGCTAGCTAGAAGCTTGCTTGGTGAGCAGGGCAGGGGCAAGGGGCTCAAGGGCCTGTGTGTGGGGAGCTCTGGGGTGTGGGTGTTGCCTCTGCGCTCTGGGGAACGGGGAACGGCAGCCACACCTGGAGCCATAGTGTCCTTTGAACCAAGGGGCGGGGTCACACACACTGGGCAAGAGCTGGAGAGGGGAGAGAGCTGCGGGGGAATGCCGGCTTGGCCCCTGCAGCCCCAGACCTGCGCCCACTCCCGGAGCCTCGGTTATCCTCATCTGTAAAATGGACCTGATACCAGTTCCTCCCCTAGGGTTCAGGTGAGGACTGAGTGGGACCGGCAGCCTGACAGGCGGTCCCCACAGTGCCTGGCACAGTGTCCCAGCCAGACAGGTGGCGGCTGCCGTGATTGCGTTTTCTGACAAGGTGCCAGGGGAGTGCCCGTGCCCCGGGCTCTGGGGTTATGCCGCCCACCGCCCGGCACAGGTGGCATGGTGATTCTCAGGCCCGGTTCCCATAGCTGGTCTCTTGGCCCCGCCCTCCCCAACCAGCGGAGTCACCCAAGGAAGGCCTTCCCGTCTCTGGCCTCTGCTCTGAGCCTGTGCGTGCGGCAGCCACAGTGGAGCAAGGCAGCCGCCAGGCCTAGATGGGAGGTTCGTGGGCCAAGGTTAAAATCCCTGCCCTGCTGCCACTTCCTGGCTCCTCCCTCACCCATCAAGTGAGGTGTTGGGAGGATTAAATGTGATGAGTGTGTAAAAAGCCCGGCCCCCAGGAAGTGCCCACAGACATCGGACTCTGTGGTTGGTGGTGGATGCTTGGTTGTGGCTCTTGGGGCTGGACCTTCCACTGGCCCTGCCCTGCACCCCCTTTGGGACCAGGCCACCCTTCTCCTCAGCTGTCACCAGCTACACTCCCTGAAAGGCTTGACGTGGGGTGGCCTGCTAGCCTGATAGCCAGGAGCCGGCCTTGGATGGACAAGAGGACAGGCGGTGGGCAGGGCCAGCGTGGAGGTCCCTAAGCCCCACCCGACCTGGGGCATCCTTCTTTTCTTCTCTTTACATGCTGATGAGTAACTGGGCTCAGGCTGGTGGGGAGGGTTCTTGGGGACAGCCTCTTTGGGGGCTGGGCGAGGCTGATCCCCAAACTCCTGGGGTCACTGGGGGGTCTGGGGTCACTGAGCTCCCTGGTTGCCCTGGCAAGCTGGCACGTCCCAGGCCCAGGCTCCCTCTATGGGCTGCAATGCCTGGGGCTACGAGTGTGGCCCACCCCCGTCCAGGGCTGACCTGGGGTCCCCACTTGGTCCTGTCTATGTCCTCGGACTCAGGGTACAGGACACCCACCAGAGGGTGGGGGCAGGGCCCTGCTGCACACCAGGAGGCTTTTTCATCTCCCCTACTTGTTGGAGCTTATGGTCTAAGAGATGAACCAGGACTTGGGACTCGAGAAGTCCTGGGTTCTTTCCTCGGCCCAGACCTGCTGCCTCGGGCCTTGGTCTCCACTCTGCAAATGTTTGCGGATGCCTCGTTTAAACTGTCCCAGGAACCTGGGATCCCAGGAGGGCTGATCAGGCCCTCTGGTCCATCTCCCGTTGCGGCTCCTGCATGTGAGCAAAAGGCCAAGAAGTGGGAAAGCTGTGGGGCTGGCTCGGGCAGTTTTAGGACTCCAGCCCTCTCCTTGGTGGCCCTTCTGGAGGCTCCCACAGGGCGCCTCAGGGTTTCCCCACTAGGTGTCTGTCAGCAGCTCCTGGGGGCTGTGGTCGGCAGGTGGTGCCCAGCTTTGTTCCCGTTTCCGGGGCCCTCTCACATGCCAGGTGCTGGGTGCCTTCTCCGGACCCCCATTGTTGCCCCGGAGAGAGCTGCTGCTCTTCTCCCCATTTCACGGATGAGCTCACTGAGGCCAGGGGCACAGAGGCTTGGCAAAGCTGGAAGTCAGAGCCCTTCAGGAAAGACGGTGTCCTGGGGTCTGGTGGGCCCTGGGGAGGGGCCTCATGTGCCCAGAGCTGCAGGGTGCTGACCAATGTCCAGGTGAGGGCCTGGGGTGGCATCTGTGACTCCATGGCCCTGGGTGGCAGGCTCAGCAAGGTACAGTAAGGACCCCATCTCATGGATGCGCATGCACTGTGGTCGGAGCCACCCCCGCCCTGCCCGAATGGGACCGGTTCTCCACACGTGACCCGAAGAGTGCAAGCCCGAGCCCTTCTTCTCTGTGTGCCTCAGCCCTGGACCAGGTCTCTGTAGGAGGAGCCAGTCTGTGGAGGAGGCCCTTGGGGGTCTGGAGGCCGCTTACGGCCCCCCGTTGTAGCTTCCGCGGGAAATATACACCCAAGGGGAGCAGAGGGGTGATGAGAATGAAGGTGCATCTCCAGCATGAGCTGCCTTCCCGGAGAGATGGCAGGGCTGGGGAAAAGCCAGCAGGGCCCCTTGGGTCTATCCCAGAATAGGGGATGGGATGGGCCCTGGCGACCCCATTAGTCTCCCTTGAGGGAACGGGGCCTCGCCGGCAGTCACTTGGGGACAGGCATCCTGCTGGGCCGTCACCCTGAGAAGGCTGATCAGGTGACACCCAAGCCGTTTCTCCTTCTTGTCCCTGGGGCTCTGGGCTGCACTCAGAGGGACAGCAGGGTGTGGGGCACAGAGGTGCCCGTTGTGCAGGCCTCTGCTTACCAGGGCCTGGGGGGGGCACCAGTCCACCCTCACTCCCCTGACCCAAGCCGCAGGAGGCCAGGCAGCGTGTGCAAGGCCCAGCTGCCAACTGGGTCCCAGGGCCCTGGGGACGTTGGCCCCCCAAGGATACAGCCATCCCTGTGGCGTCCTGTTCCCTAGAAGTCAGCCGAGCACCACCCTGCCCTGCAGAGTCCCCCCCTCCCAGGACATCTGCTGTTTGGTAGGCCACTCCCATCCTCCCCCAGGAGCCCCCCCGCCCCTTGCCAGAGCACCACCCACGTGGGCCTGTGTGCGCTCCGCTCTGCCCGTCCTTCCGCAGAGGGTCCTGGGGGGCAGATGCTAGGCCGTTGGCTGCTTTCCTTCTCTGTCCCTGGAAGGGGGTAGGAGCAGGAAACAAATCCCACTCTGGCACTTTCTGCCCCGGACCCAGGGCAGATTGCTTTAGAGCCTGCCCCTCTGCCATCTCTTGGAAGGTGGTCTTGGAAGGTGGTTTACAGGGCACGTGCACTCAGCTCTGAGGGTCTGCTTTTGTTCCTGCCGCAGCGGGCGGTGGCGTGAATGAGCCAGAGCAGCTCCCCATCTGTGTGACAGGGCGGTGACTCCCCCACCCCCACCCCAGTCCCAGCCAGTGTGGCTCCCGGCCTCCCGCCCCGCGGGGGGGCTCCCCCCCCCCCCCCCCC
>NC_058415.1:90058791-90112419 GCF_002201575.2 Neomonachus schauinslandi | reverse complement strand
GTGCCCCCACCGGCTGGCAGAAGGGGGCCCCTGGGGGTGGGGGCGGGGCTTGGGGACCATGTGATGCGCAGGCCAGCTGCTCTGCCAGCAAGGCCCACAGCTCTCTGTGGGAAGGGGGGGACTGCTCTCTGGACCCGCCAGGGGATGGCCACTGCCTGCCCGCAGCCTCCCCACCCCCACCCCGCCATGGCCAGCCTGGCGGAGAGGCCTTGACGGAGCCCCACTGGGAGCCAGGTGCTGTGTGGAGTTCAAGTGCGGGGCCCTCTGGCGGGGCCGGTCCTGCGCGGGCCTCACTGCCCGCAACCCGGGTGTTCCTCCCCTGGGCCACACGTGGCTAAAATAGCCCTGGAGAAGGCCGGGCCCTTCCAGCCCAGGCTCGGCCTCTGCGGGAAATAGCCTGGGACTCCTGAGGACATGGCAGGGTGGTGGGGCCCCCGTCTGCAGCCTGTCTCCTCTGAGGGCTCTCCCAGGCGGGGGAGGGAAAGTGAGCATATGTCTCAGCTTTCCGGCTTCAGGAGGAGTCTCCCCAGCTCGGTAGAGGGGCTGGATCTCCGCAGGCCTGGGTCATTGGAGGGGTGTGGGTGTGGGAGGTGCCGCCCAGGGGGACCTATGCCTGTGGGTTCCCTGCTAACTCCCCAGAAACAGGCTGGCTCTCTCTCTGGAGAGAATGATGGCAGCGGCTTCCCCTTGGTGCAGTGCACAGCGTGGGAGGGCGGCCA
Organism: Neomonachus schauinslandi; assembly: GCF_002201575.2. Lineage (NCBI taxonomy): Eukaryota > Metazoa > Chordata > Mammalia > Carnivora > Phocidae > Neomonachus > Neomonachus schauinslandi. The sequence continues at coordinate 90,111,700 of NC_058415.1, read as the reverse complement.
CAGGTCAAAGGAAGTGGCCTTCCAGAGGGCAGCTGGCCTCCTGCGGCGCACAGGGGTGGGAGGAGGTGAGAGGCCCCGGCACCCTGTCGCTGACCTCGGGGGTGCAGCAGAGGCCCGGCTAAGACCGAGGGCTTCAGGGAAGGCTGTGGGTGGGCAGAGTCAGCACTTTTGCCTGGGTCTTCCGTAAGCTCCACACCCACCTTGGGTTAGGGCAGTGACCCGCGGTCCCAGCCACTGTTGTGGACCGTTGATTGATGGTCCTGGGCCAGCTGGCACTTCCCAGCTCCTCCCTAAGCCCTCAGAGGCCCCCGCCCCACCGCAGGCTCCCCCTTCCCTGGACAGGCTGAAGCCGGAGCCGATGTGGCTAAGTGGCCTTCGCCAGCCAGGGCCAGCCTGCCCAGTGGGAGGGGTCGCTGCCGCCTAAAAGAAGGGCCTTTCCTTTCTGCTCCGGGTCCAGGCAGCAGCCAGACGATCGCCCTTCCTGTCCCCTGTGAAACCCCAGTCTGCCCAGATGTCTGTACAGTCACCGTTTGCACCCTGTCCCCATGCATGGGATGCCAGACAGGGAACCGGGAGCTCCTCTGTTGCCCAAGAAGGCACAAGGGCATGAATGAGCAGAAAGGGAAGGAAGTGTCCTCAGATGTGGCCACCGGGGATGCCCTACATCTGCCCCCGACCCGTGATGCTGACCCCAGGGCTGGGCCAGGAGGAGCTACCCATGCCTGCTGGGTCAGCTGGGGTGGGGGCAGGAAGGGCTGGGGAGAGATGAGGAGGGCCTTGGGGTTCCTGGGGCTGCCATTTACCCACGGTGGCGCCCTTCCCTCAGCCTCCGCGTACTCATCTAAGACATGACCGAAAAACAATACCCCTCTTGGGGCAGGGGAAGTGATCCCGCCTGGGCGTGAGCAGGTTGCTGGGGGCTTCGGGAGCCTGGAGGGCTGGTCTTGTTCATACCTAGCTGGTGGCTGATGGGGTGGGAAGGGGAGGGCTGGGGGCAGCGACCACCTGCCCCGACATGACTCCCGAGCCCTCGAGCTGTCGGCCCATTTCATCCTGGCCTGGGGATCAGAAGGTTCGTGGGGGCAGCCCCTGACACCCCCGCCCGGTGGCCGGGCACTGTCTCCGCAGAGCTGCACGCAGGAGATCGGTGAGGAGCTGGTCAACGGGGTCATCTACTCCATCTCCCTGCGAAAGGTGCAGGCGCACCACGGCACCAACAAGGGCCAGCGCTGGCTTGGGGTGAGTGCAGCCGCGGGGCCTCCACCCCCGGGACCCTGAGAAGGCCCTGGGTTCCAGACTCTCTGACCGCTCTGTTGGGCTCCCTCCCATGGCCTTCCTGTGTAAGGGCCCCACAGTCCCGCTCCCAAAGGAACCTGGGCCTCCACGCCCTCCCCGCTGCTTCAGAGGCTTGGCCAGGAGCAAGGTCACTCTGCACAGCGGTGCCTGGGACACTCAGTCCGGGAGCGTCCGACTCTTGATTTGGGCTCAGGTCATGATCTCAGGGTCGTGAGATCCAGCCCTGCATCGGCCCTGCACTGTGTGTGGAGCCTGCTTAAGATTCTCTCTCTCCCTCTCCCTCGGCCCCTCCTGTGCACGTGCATGCACTCTCTCTGTCTTAAAAAAAAAAAAGTCATTCTGCACATATCTGCATAAACATCAACAAAGACACTTTTCTACTGTTTCCACTTCATATTGGGCCCCAGGTGATTTTGTATTTTGCCCCAGTCTGTCTGGTTTTAGCTCCTGCCCCCCACCCCGCACCCCCGTCTCAGGTAGCCCGCAGCCCCTCCTTCCACACCTGCAAGCCTTCCACGTCCCCACGCCTGGAAGGGCTAGTTTCTCCCCAAAGGCGGGGGAGGCTCAGGCTCCTCTACAATTTGCTGTCCCCTGGAGCACAGCCACGTGACCCCTCCGGGTCAGAGGTCGGGCCTGACTCGGCTACATAACATTCCAGAAGGGAGGCTGGTTGTCACGGCTGTCACAGTGATTCAGCTCTTCAGTGCCATGGGCCTGGGCTCCATTCCTTGCTGTAGCCGTTTCCCCGGTAATGCACGGAACACCCATGGCTCTTCCCTGCCCAGAAGGAGCCTCTGTCTTCTCGTCTCTAGAATGGGCGCGTTTTGCCAGGGCGCCTGGGGGTAATGCTCTTCCTCCTCCAGCCAACACACTGACCCGGAAGGGTTGTGTCTGCATTTTTCGTCACTCCCCATCACAAATTCCGCTTCTAAAGCTGAGTTGGTTTCTCGGCTGGGGACACACGTGTCTCCTCTGCGGCCACACGTCACTGCGCACTTGGGACTTCATCTGAGCCCCATTCCCCCGCCCTTCTGGCGGCGCAGTGTGCCGCCGCTGACCACGCACCCCTCCTTCATCCCACCCCAGTGTGAAAACGAGGCCGCCCTGAACCTGTATGAGACCTGCAAGGTGCGGACGGTGAAGGCAGGCACGCTGGAGAAGCTGGTGGAGCACCTGGTGCCTGCCTTCCAGGGCAGCGATCTCTCCTACGTCACCATCTTCCTGTGCACCTACCGAGCCTTCACCACCACCCAGCAGGTCCTGGACCTGCTGTTCAAAAGGTGAGCAGGACCCCTATCCTGCCCAGCGGCTCCCTGCTCACCTCCAGGCTGTGTGTCTCGGGCGTGGCACTTCCCCTCTCTGACGTGAAGCCCCTTCTAGACGTTTTGCATAACTCAGGGAACAGGGCAGACAAATCTCCCTGCCCTCCTGGGCTTCCGTTCTAGTCGGGGAGTCCGCCGGTAACCCTAGACATCATAGCAGGTACGGTAGACGTGACGCCCTCACGGCCTCCTCTAGATACGGATGCATCCTCCCTTACTCTGATGAGGACGATGGACCCCAGGACCAGTTAAAAAAGTGAGTGGACTTTGAGTCTGATGGGAGGGTCCCCTGTCTCCGAGGTGGGGGACATCTGGGGCTTTGGCGGGGCTGGAGGTGCTGGGCAGAGCCCTGGCTCCCCGCGACTATCATGGCTGCTGGAGGGCGGCGGAGTGGGGGCCTCTCCTGCAGGAGGACAGGAGTCAGACAGCTGAGGCTGCGGGCCCGGGGCCTAGGGAGCAGACGGGAGGCTGGGGGCCCCGCCTGCCCTGACCCGATCCGGGGGCCACCGGCTCACACAGGGACCTCACACTGGGTCCCCCGGGCCAGCTGCACATGGGGCCTGGACAGGCTGGGCAGCCGTCCCCGAGAATAGTGTCGGTGAAGAGACCCCACGTGCCTGCGAGGGAGTCAGGCAGCCGTCGGAGCAGGGGCTGGGGGCCGAGGGGCCGAGAGAGCCCAGGCGGGCTGGGCCGAGGGACACTGCCCGTTCCCTCCTCCCTCACAGACTTCTACAGCTCCTCTTTGTGCCCCAGGGCCGGGACAGAGCAGACACTGCACCCCCTCCCCCCCCTCCTGGAGTTTCTGGTGCAGCAGGAGGGACCCCAGACAGACAGAGGAGTGGGGCAGGCTCCCCTGAGGAAGGCAGGGGTGCTCACACCAGTGATGGAGGGCTCCCTCCCGTGGAGACTGCTGGCACCCCGCACCTGCTGGCCAGACCTGCTCCTGCCTGGATGGCTGGTGCGGGTGGGCTGGGGGGGGCCCGGCCTCTGGATGGAGCATCCCCAGGGCTGCTCCAGGGGGCCGTGTGGAAGGGCAGGCCAGGCCACTGACTTTGCTTCCTGCCCGCCTGCTTCCAGGGCCATCTCCTCCATTCTGGGCACCTGGCTGGACCAGTACTCGGAGGACTTCTGTCAGCCCCCAGATTTTCCCTGCCTCAAGCAGCTGGTGGCCTATGTGCAGCTCAACATGCCCGGTTCCGACCTGGAGCGCCGTGCCCACCTTCTGCTGGCCCAGCTGGAGCTCGCAGAGCCCACGGAGGCTGAGCCCGAGGGTGAGAAGACCGGAGGTGGGTGCCTGTGGGTGTGGGGAAGGGTCGGGGCTGGCCCCACAGGGAGGAACCCCCAGAGGCTGGTGTGGGGCCAGGAGCAAAGACTGGGCTCAGAGCGCCCAGCGGGTGGACTGCGGTCGGGGAGACGCCCCGGGGAGGGCTCCTTCCTGGCTGCGGCTTCTCTGGGAGGCCCTGGGCTGGGCTCTGTCTCTTCAAAGGCACATGAAAACTTCTCTCCTCCTATAGCTTTGTCACCTGCTCCAGCTCCAGCACCAGTTCTAAAAACAGCTCCAGAACTAGAGCCAGCTTTAGCAGCAACTCTCCTGCCCACTCCAGAGCCAGACGCGGCTCCAGAACCAGCTCCAGAGCCAGACGCGGCTCCAGAACCAGCTCCAGAGCCAGATGCGGCTCCAGAACCAGCTCCAGAACCAGCTCCAGAGCCAGACGCGGCTCCAGAACCAGCTCCAGCACCTGAGCCTCCCTGGCCTTCACCTGTGGCTGCAGAAAATGACCTGAATGAGAAGCCTCACCTCTTGGCCTTCCCTCCCGACCTGGTGGCAGAGCAGTTTACCCTGATGGATGCGGTGAGCACTGTCCCCAGCAGGGCGGGGCAGGGGTGCACCTTCCTCTGGCCTCTGGTCCGTTCCCTGCCGTTCCCCGGTCCAGAGCTGATGTCCTGGTCCATATCCCCGTTCCACCAGGACTCACTGTGGGCTCTCCGGACTGTGGACGTAGAGATGGGACCCTCCCCACCCCAATCCTCTGCACAGCGACTGTGGATTACATGAGGCGGGACAGTTGAAGGCTGGGTGGGGCCTGGGGGAGTGGAGCTTCCTGAGGTACATCCAGCTCCACGGGTCGGCCCCCCAGCCTGCCAGGAGGCCTCACCAGCCTCAGCACTTATTAGGTACCTGCTGTGTGCTAAAGCTTATGGCAGGCAGCAGAGCCCATAGTTGTTGCACCCACATCTGGATGGGGGCAGTGTGCATCTGGATGGGGCAGACCTGAGGCCCGATGGGGGAGCTGGAAGTGCTGCCTGGTAGGCACAGCTGGGAGCCTCCTTCTGGCACTGGGAGTTGGTGAGGATGCGCTGCTGAAATGCCAGGCTCTCTTTGCTGCGTTGTGTCGTCCCGGGTCACTCATGCGCCGGGCACACACGGGAGGCAGAGAACAAAGCCCAGAGTCGCACACACACCCCAGCCCTGCGAGGCTCAAGCCACGGCCTTCGCTTCCTGAGCTCAGCTCTGGCCAGGGACCCTGCCTGGGACTAGGGGACCGTGGATGCTGAGCTGGGGTGTGGCAGAGCTGGTGACGCTCCCCCGACCCCCAGGAGCTGTTCAAGAAGGTGGTGCCCTACCACTGCCTGGGCTGCATCTGGTCCCAGCGGGACAAGAAGGGCAAGGAGCACCTGGCTCCCACCGTCCGTGCCACCGTCACCCAGTTCAACAGCGTGGCCAACTGCGTCATCACCACCTGCCTGGGGGACCGGAGTGTGACGGCCCGGGACAGGGCCAGGGTGGTGGAGCACTGGATCGAGGTGGCCAGGGTACGCCTCTGAGGGGCCCTGGGGAAGCCCTGTCTCACTTCATCTGCCCTCGGGGTGGTGATTTGTGGTTCTAGGCCCTGCAGAGACCGCAGGCCCTTCCTTCCCAGGGGAACCTGGCATCCTGCTGCCCGGAGCTCACTCCCCCGGAACTTCCTCCTGTGGGTTGAGCTCAGATCCTCCTCTCGGGAGTGCTGCTTACCCAGGCTCCGCAGGACGCGAGGTCCCAGCCACGGGGGCTGCAGCCACACCTCAGCCCTTCTGTTCCTCCCCCAGGAGTGCCGCGTCCTCAAGAACTTCTCGTCACTCTACGCTATCCTGTCAGCCCTGCAGAGTAACTCCATTCACCGGCTGAAGAAGACGTGGGAGGAAGTTTCCAGGTGGGCCGGCCTCTCTTGGCAGGAGCTCCAGGGGGGGACCCGGGACCTTCCAGGAGGCAGCGAATCCTGGGTCAGGCCTGCTGGCGGGGCCTCCGAGGGTCCATTGGCCTTAGGCCAGCAGTTCTGCCTTAGGACTCAGTTTCCCTATCTGTCAGCTACTAGATTGAGCCACCCTGGAGATTTTCCTGTGTTTACTGGGCAGCCACCCACACAGAGCTCCCCTGGGAGCCGCAGAACGCTGAGGGCCCAGCAGGACCCTGTGTGAAAACCACCCATCCGGGCAGTTCAGGGTCTTGGGCTCTAAAATAAAATGGATTAGCACGCACATCCGTGTGTGCCATTCCCAAGTCTGTCCGTCCTTCCCGCAGGGACAGCTTCCGAATCTTTCAGAAGCTGTCGGAGATCTTCTCAGATGAGAACAACTATTCGCTGAGCAGAGAGCTGCTCATCAAGGTAAAGCCGGGACAGAGGAGGGAGGTTCTCAGTGAGTTTCTTTGAAAAATTCCAGTCCCATCTTGTCTGGACTCTGGGGAGAGTGGGATCTTTTTGGTCCATGGCCAGTGGGGGGCAGTTTGGGGAACAGGAGGCCCTGGTAATGGGATGGTGTGGGAGCAGCTGGGGCGTTCCAGACGGGATGGGTGAGCTGGCAGGATTAGCAGGTCTCCTGCCTCCTCCAGGCTGGTGGGTGGATGGGGCCAGGGGTGCGGGGCTCCTTCTGTCTGCACTGCAGCTCCAGGGGAGAGCCCCCTGCCTGCCTAGGGACGGGGTACCGCAGGGGGAGCCAGAGGCCACATCCCAAAGGGGCTGCCCAGCCTTGGGTCCAAATGAGCAGACCCAGGAGGCGGCTCTGGGTGCACTGGGGGGTTCCTCGCTCTGCCCGGGGCCAGACGCCACAAATGGATCCCAGGCAGTCTTGTTGGGCTCTCGTCACGGGGCCTCACATTCGCCAGACCACCAGTTAGCGGGAGCAGGTCTCCAGCCGGGAGGGAGGAGCCCACTCTCCTCTGAGTCCTTCTGGGACCTCGGGCGAGTCACTGCCCCTCTCAGAAAATGGAGGAATGATGAGCCTAGGGTCCCTCTGGGCTCGTGACGCATGGGGAGGCAGCGAGGTGCAGGGAGAAAGGGAATGTGCGTGAGTTTTGTGCAGAGCCCCCACCCCGGAGTGGGCGAGGGTGACAGGAACAAGCATGGGATGTTGAGTCCCTGGAGACCCCCAGGAGGCGGGTGGCGTGCTCACCTGCACTTCCCAGACGAGGAAACAGGCTCAGGGAGGCCAGGCTGTTGGCCCCCATTCCCACGCCCAGGGAGCCCTGGAGCGTTTGTACTGGTGACCAAGGCCCAAGGTCAGGTCTGCTGGAGGGGAAGCTGGGGAGGAGAGGAAGGTCTCACTGACCCTGTCTTCAACGCTGGCAGGAGGGGACTTCCAAGTTTGCCACCCTGGAGATGAACCCCAAGAGAGCTCAGAAGCGGCCAAAGGAGACGGTGAGTGTGCGCGAGGCCTGGGAGAGGCAGGGGACAGGCCTCCCAGTGAGCACAGGGTGGTCGCCCCCAGCCCTTCCACGCCCTCCCTGCTGCAGTACCTGACCTGCCACGTAGACCTGAGCTCCTCTGGGCCCGGGCAGGGACGCGGCCTGACCAGCTGCTGTCGTGACGGTGCTGGTTACAGCCACCAGAGCAAGGGCCTGGGAGAGCCAGGCTCGGGGTGGGTTTAGGGGTGGGGAGGGTCCAGGAACCACAGAACTTCGGTGATTTACCAAATACCGGGCCTGGAAGGTGACTGGGGGAGTTTGGAGTCCGTGGCCGCTAGGAGGGAGTCTGGGAGAGACAGCTGAAGGTCCCCGAGCTGCTCTGAGCGGGAGGCTGGGGTGGAGGCTGAGGCTGAGGGGAGCCTTGGTTCTGGCTCATCAGCCCCACCCCCATGCCACAGGGTGTCATCCAGGGCACCGTTCCCTACCTGGGCACGTTCCTCACAGACCTGGTGATGCTGGACACTGCCATGAAAGACTATCTGTATGTGAGTGAGCCCTGGGGGCCCGGCCGGGGTGGGAGCGGGGCTGGGGTCCTGGAGCCCCAGAGGAAGACGCCCCTCACTGAGCCCTGAGGCCAGGGCACCTGCCCATCTCACCAGGGAGTAAAGAGCTAGGTGCCCAGCTGGTGAGGCCTAGAGCTGCGGGAGGCTTTGGCCCAGCGGCACGCAGCCCTCCCTCAGGCAGTGGCCATGGGCAGAGAGGGGCCAGCCCTCCAAGGTCAGGTGCGGGGTGGCCAGGCTGGGCCTTCCTGCCCCAGGCCTCAGGCTCTCCTTCTGTCCCCAGAGGGTTGGGCAAGAAGTTCCTTGAGGCTCTGCCAGCCCCCCACCCCTGCCCAGCAGCTCCCAGATCCTAGGACCCACCCAAAGCCCGGGTGCGTGCGCCAACCTGCCCCATGGTGTGTGCTGTTGGGAGTGCAGCCTGAGAGGGGCTGAGGGGCGGTCATGGGCAGGGGGACACTATCTGATGGTGGGTGGCCGTTTGCCTTCCAGGGGAGACTGATCAACTTCGAGAAGAGGAGGAAGGTGAGCCACTGCAGTCCGTACGTGTTGGCGGGGGGTGTGGAAATCAGAGAGCCATCCGGATAGACTGCTTGGCTGCATCCCGCTTCCTGTTACATTCATGGGGAGAGTCGGATACACAGAGGAGGGGGGACCTCTCCCGCTGGAGGATGGGTGCAGGAGACCAGAATCAGGGACGACTTCCTGGGAGGGGCTGTTTGGACCCAGCTCTGAGAAGGGGTGGGCCTGGGCAGGAGTAGAGAGTAGGAGGGGACCCAGAGACCCTGGGCCCCGGGGCCACGCCCAGCACCCCATCATGCCAGCACCGTCCTGCCCTTCCCTCTGGCCCCAGGAATTCGAAGTGATCGCCCAGATCAAGCTGCTCCAGTCAGCATGCAACAATTACAGCATCGCACCCGAGGAGCACTTTGGGGCCTGGTTCCGGGCCATGGAGCGGCTCAGTGAGACGGAGAGGTGCACCTGCGCAGGAATTGGGCACAGCTTGGGTGGGCTATGCTGTGGGATCTTGGTCAGCACTGGACTGACTCTGGGCGTCTGGACCCGCGCTGCCAGGCAGACTGCGGGAGGGAAACTGGGTGTGCACCCCCTTAGCCTCACGGCACCTCTGTCCCGTAGCTACAACCTATCGTGCGAGCTGGAGCCCCCCTCCGAGTCGGCCAGCAACACCCTCAAGGCCAAGAAGAACACGGCCATTGTCAAGCGCTGGAGCGAGTGAGTGCCCAGGCTGGCAGGATGGGCTCCCTCCCGGCTTCGGGAAGCCTCGGGCTGGGTGTGTCTCTGTGAAATAGGGTGATTCTAAATCGATCGCTCCCAAAGCAGGGACAAATGTGGGACTGGTGATCGACCGCGCACTTGGCACAGAGCCTGGAATGTGGAGTGGAGGGGGCAGGGGTGGGATGTGTCCCCGGGGAGGCCCCCCAGATGAGCTGATCCTTCCATGCAGCCGCCAGGTCCCCAGCACGGAGCTCAGTACAAGCGGCAGCTCCCACTCCAAGTCCTGTGACCAGCTCAGGTGCGGCCCCTACCTCAGCAGCGGGGACATCGCCGACGCCCTCAGTGTCCACTCAGCCGGCTCGTCCAGCTCTGACGTGGAGGAGATCAACATGAGCTTTGTCCCAGAGTCCCCCGACGGTCAGGAAAAAAAGGTGACTGCCACACCCCTTCTCCCCAATGGCCCTTCCCCGGGCCCAGGTCCCCCGCCCCCCCCCCCCCAAGGGCCCGGAGAACCCCCCGCTTGTCCCCAAAACCCCGGGGCCCCCCCCCCCACCCCGGTGCCGGGCACTGGCCTGGGCGCCCTGCAGGGTCCAGGGCTCCTGATGATCGTGCCATCCCCGCAGTTCTGGGAGTCGACCTCCCAGTCGTCCCCGGAGACCTCCGGCATCAGCTCGGCCTCCAGCAGCACCTCCTCCTCCTCAGCCTCCACCACGCCCGTGGCCGCCACACGCACCCACAAGCGCTCCGTCTCTGGGGTCTGCAGCTACAGCTGCTCGCGGCCGCTGTACAACCAGCAGGTGGGCGACCGCTGCATCGTCCGCGTCAGCCTGGACGTGGACAACGGCAACATGTACAAGAGCATCCTGGTGAGCCGCCATCCCATGCCTGCTGTCCTTGGGCTAACCTGCCAGGGGGTCGGGAGGGACAGACGGTCAGCGGGTACAATTGAGAAGCTTCCCTGCAGACTGAAGGCCAGGGAGGGCTTCACAGAGGAGGCGCCTGAGGGGAGGCAGGGAGGCGGGGAGGCCCGGCAGTAGGAGGAGCAACAAGAGGCCTGAGATCAGGGGCTCAGGGTCTCGTTCTGGATCTCCTCGGAGGAAGACAGAAGCTGCCAGTGGTTGGAGCAGAGGGCGGGCAGCGGTGACTTCTCCACGGGGCGGGGCTGGGGCCAGGAGGCGCAGGGAAGCCGGTGAGGAGGCAGTGACCACGCCAGGCGGGGGGCCGTGGAGGCAGCCAGCAGTGTCAGACCATGGATGTCGTTCAGGGTGAGATCAAGCCAAGGGGATCTGACTCCAGACACTGTGTGTCTGGGGGGTGGGGGGGGACTCACGTTCCAGAACTCACGCTGCAGAGGAGCCATTTGTACTCCCCGAAGGCCCCCCATCCGCTCTCACCGGGTCTGGTGCCCCGTGACATACTGTCCTGTGCTGAGCGTCCTTCCCACCAGGAACTAGCTTGACTGTCATTAACAGTCACCTGTATGACCCCATGTCCAGGGCCTGTCTGCACTGTGGCCTCTGGGGTTGAGGCAAGAGGGGTCGGCCTGTGCTGACCACCACTGCAGCCCCCAGCCAATGCAGGCCTGGCACAGAGGCGGCCCCTGGGCGTCTGGCCAGCTCCTCTCTTCCCTCCAGGGCTGGGACTAGACGCTGTCTCTTCCCTGGGTTCACTGATCCCATTGTCCTGCAGGGGTAGGATCAAGGGGAGCAGCCCCCAGGAGCGGGCAGGTTTCCGAGGTGGCATGGGAGGAGATGGCAGGCTTGTAGGAGAATTGGGGGGGCAGGAACAATTGGGAAAAGCCCCCCATCACTGCATGGAGGCCTCCCAGGGCAGGACGAGGTGGAGAGGCCCCACACAGGCCCAGCACCCAGCCAGAAGCTGAGCTTTTGTATGCAGTGTGAAGCAACTCCAAGGGTCTCTGGGGCTGCGCTCCGGGGGGAGAGGGGGCTTCTCCAGGCCCCTCGCCCTGATGGTCTGCCCCTTCCCCGATCTAGGTAACCAGCCAAGATAAGGCTCCAGCCGTAATCCGCAAGGCCATGGACAAACACAACCTGGATGAGGATGAGCCAGATGACTATGAGCTAGTGCAGGTTATTTCAGACGATCGAAGTAAGTCAGGGACCGGGTGGGCGGGCTGTGGGGAAGCAGCACCACACCCCAGCCCCAGGCCCACACCCCAGCCCCAGGCCCAGGGCCTGCGTTCCCAAAACACAGGGCTGGGGCGGTGGGGGTGGGCGGCCTTGTGCAGATATTGCCCGGCCCTGGGGCGGCCTCCTCACTGGCCCCTGGCATGTGCGTGCCCTTGGCTGGATGTGAACAGGCTGTGGGAGACCTAGGTCAAAGCTAGCAGCACCAAGGAGTGAAGGGAAAAGGCTTTTCTTCTGGGGCCAGGCAGCCAGATGGCCCAGCCGAGGGGCTGTTCACAGGGGCGCCCTAGCTGAGATGGGAAATGTGTGCTTCAGAAAGAATCGTGCCTGCCGTGGACCTGAGCCTCAAATATGTTAAAATCCACGCACATGTGACGTCTTCGTCAGCTGGGGCTGCCGTAACACACCACCGTGGGCTGGGGGGCTGATAGACGACTCAGATTTATCGCTCACAGTTCTGGAGGCTGCAAGTGCACGATGAGGGTGCTGGCTCGGTCAGGTTCCAGTGAGGGCCCTCCTCCAGGTGGCAGACAGCTGCCTTCTCCTTGTGCCCTCACGTGGCGGAAGGGGCAAGGGGCTTCTTTTATAAAGTGGCAGTCCCATTCCTGAGGCTCCACTCCCACAGCCTTATCACGGCCCAAGGCCCCATCACTTTGGGCATGCGGATTCCCACGCGAATTTGGGGGACACGAACATTCAGACCATAGCAGACACTAAGCACAGGCTATGAGGGGCCCAGCTCGGTGCGTGGGAGCTGGGAAAGCGACAGAACCCAGAGCTGGCGTTCTCTAGGAGCCGGAAAGCAGGGTCGGAAAGCTCGGGCACGGCCCTTACCTCGTCGTCTGCCAATTCCTCATCCCCACAAGGGAGATAAGGAACTAAGGGCTAATCCATACATACATCTAGAGACGTGGGGCTCTGTTCCTTCCCATGAGCTGCCAGGCGTTAACCCAGACAATTCATAGTGACCACCAGCATCCCCAGAAGTTGTTTCCTGAGCTCTCTCTCTCACCTTCTTGCACCGTTTTGTTGGGGGGGTGGTGGGGGGACAGGGCAGGTGCAACCCCCATCTTACAGGACAGGAGGACTGAGGCTGAGGGCAGGGTAGGGAAGGTGAGGCAGGGCAGGAAGCTCAGTGGGTCTAGACTGTAGCAGGCTCCTGTCCACAGCAGACGGGGGAGAGGAGGAGCCACCCGGGGGGGGCATGGATTCCCCCCTGGAACCTGGCACAGAAGCCCTGGGGCAAGGCCTGCCCTTTGCTAGGCCCCCAACCTTGGTCCTGAGTAGGGCAGGACTTAAGGGAAGTGTTCTGGAGTCTAGAAAGCTTCTTCCAGCTTGAGATCATGGTCAGTGAAGGCAGCAAGAGAGGGATGGATGGCCCTTTGCCAACTCCGGACTGAGGTGGGGATCTCTGGAGTCAGAGTCTCTTTAAACAGGGGTCATTGGATTTCCTGAGCACCCAGCGGTCTCCTCGGCAGGTGTCATTCAGAGTGGTCATCGGTATTCCTGAGGTTGGATTGGGGGTCTCAGGTCTTCGGCTTAGGCCTGCCCTGGGGGGCCCTCAAGTGGTGGGTGTTCTGGGAGGCCCCTGTAAGCATCGCTGACCCTCTCTCCGCCCCTCTCCCACCAGAGCTGAAGATCCCTGACAACGCCAACGTGTTCTACGCCATGAACTCAACTGCCAACTATGACTTTGTCCTAAAGAAACGGACCTTCACAAAAGGGGCAAAGGTCAGGCATGGCACCAGCTCAACTCTTCCTCGCATGAAGCAGAAGGGACTCAAGATTGCTAAGGGCATCTTCTGATTAGTCCCTGGCACTGGCTGGCCACAGAACCGGTCTGTCAGGGGCTGGCTGGCGGGATAACCAAGCACTTAGAGACTCCAGTGGCCCAGGCCAGGCGGGCACCGTTTGTCTGACCTGCCAGCTCAGGCCACCCCCAGACTCGTTTCACCCTAAACCTCTCCTACCGCCGGGATTGACGCCTACTGTTTGCTAGGCTGACCTGGCCTCCTGTGGACCACTCGCTGCCTTAGGTGCCTTCCACTCTCTGGAACCAGAGGACTAGCTGACTTCTGCCAAGGAGCGCTGCCAATGGGCATGGAGCCCTGCATGCCGCTGGGCACTGCCCTCTGTGCACTTCCCTCATGCCTGCTCAGGTGTGGGTCACTGCCACCTGTGCCCATGGGCACCCCAGGGCACCCACTCATCCACTGGGTCTGACCACTGCACTTCTCTCCTCATGCCCACGGGCATCGGCCTGTGCCCTTCTCGGGTCCTGGGTCCTCTTTCCACCATGCTAGCCTTTCCCAGGCTGCACCAAAGATTCCACCATCAGGGCCATCAGAGCGAGGGAGTCTCACCCCTCCCCCGCCCAACCCCCCCCCCAGGAGAGGAGGAGGGGGACCCTTTTCACAGATCACACTCTTCACCCGGTGAGTGAGGACGGTCTCAGCGGAGCCCCTTTGCCACTGAATCTCATGACACTGCAAGTACCATTCACCACTGCGCCCTGGGCTTCACGAGACCACACGAGATGGGGGTTAGTGGGAAAGGAGAATTGGGGGAAAGGGGAGGGGTGTTGAATATTTGTATAAAAGGCAAAAACAAAACAAAAAAAGTTTACCAGTTGGGGAGGGGCAATATTTATTTGTTGTAAATAGCAAATGCTAGACTTGAATATTATATTAAAATCCAGTTTCTACTATAGCTTGGGAGTTGTGGTTTGGTTCTTTCACTTCCTGTGCTATTTAAATGAGATGCAGATTCTCACTTTCCGGGTTCCAATAGGAAATCTTGCATTGTTACCGGTTTATTTGTACACAGGAGAAGTGAGAAGAGCTGGCCACCCTTCTCTGGCTCACTTAAGGAAACATGCAAGCCTATCTTTCACAGAGCAGATGCTTGCCTCAGTGTCATTTAACTGGGCACTGAGCTGGCTCAGCCCCCCAGCACCCCTGGGATTTGAGGTTGGAGATGCTTTCACAGGGCATAGCAGCAAGCCCTGAAACTTGGGTCTTTAAAAATAACATTTGTGGGGTACCTGGGTGGCTCAGTCAGTTAAGCATCTGCCTTTGGCTCAGGTCATGATCTCAGGGTCCTGGTCAGCGGGGAGTCTGCTTCTCCCTCTCCCTCTGCCCCTCCCCACTGCCCGTGCTCTCTCTCTCTCATAAATAAAATGTTTTAAAAATAAAAACATTGGTGAGGGAAAATTATGGAATAAGAAGCTCCAGGGTCAGTCTCTCCATGGAGACCATTAGGCTAGGGGGAGAAAATGATCAGAATGAACCATCTGGGGACTCTGGAACCTCATCCAACACAACAGCCAGGGAAGTGCTTGATGACAAACAGAGCTGTGGGACTTCAGCAGTTAAGGAGATCTCTGCCAGGCCTCAACCTGACCAAGGCAGCAGGACAGAAGCGCTTCTGTCCCTGAACAACAAGGAATATGCAGAACAATATCGTTTGGAAAAGTCACTATAGAAACAAGACTGCAGTTCTCAAATGACTGAAGTAAGCCCAGAGGAGGGGGAGAATCTGGTTTCCAGAGTTACCACATTGTCATCCTCAACATCCAGTTCCTAACAAATTACAAATCATACAGAGAAGTAGGAAAACAGTGCTGGTATGTCGGAAAAAAGAATTTGACAAACTCCCTGAGAAAGTCCAGGCATTGAAGTTACTAGTCAAAGACATTAAGTTGACTGTCTTAAATATGCTCAGTGAGCTAAAGGAAACCACAGACAGCAAAAAATGCCTAAAGGAACACAAGAGAACAATGTAAGAACAAACAGGAAACGTAATAAAGAGAAATTATGAAAGGAACCACATAGAAACTTTGGTACTGAAAATACAACAATTGAAATGAAAAAACTCACCAGAGGGGTTCAATGGCAGATTTGCACAGGCAGAAGAGAGAACTGGTGACCTTGAAGATAAAGCCATTGACATTATTCTCCCTGAAGAGCAGAAAGGAAAAAAGAACGTAGAAAAATGAACAGTCCCCTCCAGGAGTTGGTGACATCATCAAATATTAACAGCATCTACATACTGAGAATCCCAGAAGAGAGGAGCAGAGAGATTATTTGAAATAATGATGGCTAAATATTTCCCAGATTTGATGAAAGATATAAATCTACACATCAAGAAGCTCAGTGGACTCTAAGCAAGATAAACTCAAAGAGATCCACACCGAGATATGATATATGTAATCAAATTGTTGAAAGACTAAGAGAAAATCTTGAAAGCAGCAAGAAAGAAACGGTCATGTACAAGGGGTCCTCAATAAGATCAAAAGAAATCATGGCAGCCAGAAGGCAGTGGATGACCTATCTATATTTAACATACTGAAAGGAAAAGGAAATCTATATCCAGGAAAATGCCCATTCAGGGTGAAGGGAAATGAGGACATTTCCAGATAAAGGAAGTTAAAGGATTTTGTTATCAGTAGACCTGCCTAAAAGAAACCCTACAAGCTAACCCTTCAGGCTGAATGAAAAAACACTAGACAGTAACTCAAAACCACATGAAAAATAAAGAGCACTAGTAGAGGTAAGTAACAGATCATTATAAAAGCCTGTATCATTTCACTTTAGGTTTGTAAAGCCTTCTTTTTTTCTGTATAATGTATAAAGCAAATTTATAAAATAGTGTAAATCTGTGTTAATGGGAACAGAATACATAAAGATATAATCTGTGACAGTAACAACAAAAAGTGGGGTTGGGAATTTATAAGAGCTGAGTGTATACCACTGAATGAAGTTGGTATTTCAAACGAGGTTGCGCTCAGTTTAAGACGTTAATTGCAATCCCAAAGGTATCCAATAAGAAAATCTTTTTTTAGAAATAGATACAAAAGGGTAGAAGGGACTCAAAAAGGGTGCACTTTATTTAAAAATAATCAGCTAAATCCATAAAAAACAGTAATGGAGGAATTGAACAAAAAGCATATAGGACATACAGAAAACAAATAGCTAATAGAAGAAGGAAGTCATCAGTAATTAAATATAAATGGGTTAAACTCTCCACGTAAAAGGCAGAGTTTGGCAAAATGGGTTAAAAAAAACCACTCCACCAATATGCTGTATTCAAAGAGACTCACTTTGAAAGAAATCTACAAAAAGTTTAAAAGTAAAAGGGTGGGGAAAGATATTCCACAAAAACAGTAAACAGCTGGGTGGCTATATTATTATCTGACAAAATTGATTTTAAGTCAAAAAGGTAACGAGACAAGGTCAGTAACACCAATAAAAATTTCCATTCATCAGGAAAAAATAACAATTGTAAACCTCCATCCCTAAAGCAAAAATTGACATCTTTGAAGTGAGTCGGAGACTTGACTACCTCACTTCCAAAAATGGCTAGAAGAATTCAGGTGACAGGAAGATGACTATGGACAGAGGATTTGAACCACACTCTGTGAGACCTAGCAGACAGACACAGAACACTTCCCAACAGCAGCAGGGCACACGTGCTTCTCAAGTGCACATGGAACATCCTCCAGGACACACCATCTGTGAGGCCACAAAACAAGTCCTAATAAATTTTAAAGGATGAAATCATATGAAGTATCTTTTCCAATCAGGTGGAGTAGAAGCAGAAGGCAACAGCGGAAGGAACACGGTAATACTCAGAATTATGTGGAAATCAACAACCCATGGGTCAAAGAAGGAATCACAAGAGATGTCAGAAAATGCCTTGAGACAAGTGGAAACAAAAACACAATGTACCGTAAGTTATGGGACATAGTAGAAGCAGTGCTAACAGCAGAATTTCTAGCTGCCAATGCAGACATTACAGAAGAAGAGAAATTTCAAATCAGTAACCTAACGATACACTTGAAGGAGCTAGAAAAAGAACAACCAAAGCTGACAAACCTTTTAGCGACACTGACCAAGGGAAAAAAAAGAGATACTAAAATCTGCAATGAAAGTGGGAACATTACTACCAACTGCACAGCGACAAAAAGGATTGTAAGGAAGTGCTATGAATAACTGTGTGACAGAGACACAGAATACGATCCAGCCGTCGAAAGGGATGGAGTTCTGATACATGCCACAACATGGACGGACCTTGAAAACACTGTGATCCCACTTGAGGTATATCTAGAAATATCTAGAACAGGGAAACTGATCGGGGACAGAAAGTAGAAGAGACGACCAGGTGGAGGACAGGAGAAGGGAGACTGGGGTGTTATTGATTAATGGGTACAAAGTTTCTGTTGGGGGTGATGAAAAAGTTTTGGAACTCGATATGGTGATGTTTGCACAACAGTGTGAATGGCACCAATGTCACTGAATCGTACCTTAGAAGTGGTTAAATTGGCATATTTTATGTTGTATATATTTTATGCTGGTTTTTAAACAATAACATTTGCATTTCCTGACCCAGTATGGTGGCTGCCTTTCTACAGCTTTGGAGGAAGAGGGAAGATTTTCTGCTTGTTTTATTGGGGTTTCTGTTGACCACCCATTAGGAACTTACAGGTTTCAGGGTTAAATTTGATTTCCATCAGCATTTAGTGGTGGGGGTGGGATTGTAAACAGATCAAAACGTGCAACGTGGGTGGGAAAAGGCCAGGGGGAGGTTATTAGCCACTGGACTATGGTCGGGCAGGACTTGGCATCCTCAGTTCTCTCCAGGGGCCCATGGTCCGCCCTTTACCTGGACTGGAATCCTCCCAGCAACCTCACCATTGTCCTTAAACCTTCTTCTCCTGCTTGCTTTGAATTCAGGGGAAAGATCTGTAAAGCAGCCTTAAGGCTTCAGCTGAGCCTTATTCCATAAGCATTTCTGCTACCTATGAACTAGGATTTCCAGCCTCCCTGCAACTCCACATATAATTGATTTTGCCCAGAAACACACCAGAAGCCCCCACCCTGCCCACCTCTCTCGGCCAGACACATGGGGGCCACTCATCCTGGCTGGGGTCAGACGAATCCCTGCTGAATGCTGGTTTGTGAGGATACGGGTGCTGGGTCCTGCCCATGAAAGACCACCCCACTCCCCCTTCACTGGCCAAGATGAATTCCTGGACCATGTGGTTCTGAAGTCCACTGCATCGGGCAATCACCAGCTTATGGCCTCAGTCCTGTTGGTACCGACTTGTCCTAAAAGCTAGGCCAGAGCCCTTAGAGCTTGCAGCCCCCTGGGATGGCTGTGTTCTTTGTCCAGGTCTGTGATTTGGTTATGTCATGGAGGAGGTGGGTGGTTCGAACCTTTCCTGCAAGGTGGGTTGAAAGATGAGGCATGGGAAGGAGGGGGAGGAATCCCAAGACTGCCCACCCAAGGGCACAGCCTCACCAAGGAAATAGGCGTGTCACCAGGGTGGTAAACAGGTGATGTCCTCAGCTTCCCCAACTGTCCTCCTTGGGCTTCACCATTAAAGGTTAACATAAAGGGTTAACTCCTGGTCCAGTGGGGAGTCTCCAGGACCCTGGACAGCTACCAGTCAGCCCCCTCCGTAATTAGAGTTGACCCTTGAGCGAACAACACCGGTTTGAACTGTGTGGGCCCCCTTCACACGGGTTTTTCTCCCTACGGTCCACGACTGTAAATGTATTTTCTCTCCCTTAGGAGTTTCCTCACATTTTCTTTTCTCTTGCTTACTTATTGTAAGAAGATAATTTATAATACATACACAAAATACGTGTTAATCATGTATGCTATCGATAAGGCTTCTGGTCAACAGTAAGGCTGTTAGATGCTAAGTTTTGGGGGTCAAAAGTTATGGATTTTTGACTGTGTGGAGGTTTGGCACCCCTAACCCCCATGTTGTTCAGGGATCAGCTGTATTTTCAACTTCAGCCTCTGGCTACAGGCTATAAAGGCAAAAGCCCGATGAATTGTGGGATGACTCCACAGCAGCAGGTGTCCCCCAGACATACAGCAAGGCTGGCCTCCGCCAGAGAGACCTTCTCCGAGCAGCCCGGGGGCTGGGCACACACCTGGATCCCGATGCCCCAGCCATTCTGACGTGGCCAAGCCCTCCAGGGATGCGATTTTCTGAATGACAGGCAGGCACGACTGTGTTTTCCCCCAACAAGGGCTAGAAGTGCCCAATCCCAGGGCCGGTCGAAGGCACTGGGGTCCGAGAGGTTTCTCCCGCCGTGCCTCCTGAGAGCAGACGGAAACACTTAGAGAAGTCGTGTGCGTACTAACGTGGCAGAGGAGGGACACACTGTTGCATCCTTGTGCTTCCACTGGCCAAGAGCAGGGACAGTCACCGGGAGAGGCCCACACTGCCACGAGGGTCCATCCCCGCAGTCTGTGCCAAGGAGCCCTCTCTTCACACCCGAGAGCCTTTGACCAAGCCAGGAAACCCAGGGTAGCCAGCGTGGTCACAGGCCAACCCGAGCGCACCCTGCTTCTTGGGGGGACGGGTTTGTCCCGTGTAGCTCTGCTGCGTGGGGCTGTAGGACTCGGCTCCCCAGACCTCAGTCTTCCATCCGTGGCCAGAGAGGGAAAGCGTGCTGGCTGCCTCCTGGGCGCTGCTGTCCCCAGCCCCACCCCCACCAGGCAGAGCCGCTCAGGACTCCAGAACCTTCTCTCCTTTGAGCCCTCAGCACCGCCCCACTGAGATGAAAGAATGAGTGAGGGGTGGGGAAGACGCCCCCCGCCCCCCAGCATCGTTTCGAGCACTAGCTTTGGAGTTTCATG
This sequence comes from Neomonachus schauinslandi, assembly GCF_002201575.2. Classification (NCBI taxonomy): domain Eukaryota; kingdom Metazoa; phylum Chordata; class Mammalia; order Carnivora; family Phocidae; genus Neomonachus; species Neomonachus schauinslandi. The sequence goes on along the minus strand of NC_058415.1, from coordinate 90,091,824 downwards.
ACCTGGGGCATGTGACCCCCCTCTCAGTGCCCACCCGCTGTGGCCATGGTGACATCAAGCTGCCTAAGCACTCGGCATGATGTCCGATGCCCAGACTCCCAGATGTGGGAATGGCCCTGACGCTGACCTCCGCCTCCAGCCCCTCAACTCTGCCAGAGCCACCCAATGCCCAGCCCTCCTGCACCTTGTGCTTCTCACCTTCCAGTGTGATGCTCTGTTCTCTCTTCAACACGCATCCAGCTGGAAGCTGAGTCTATTTCTCCTCCCAGGCCAGGTGCCCAGACCCCAGTTAGAACACAGAGGTCGCTGCCCACACCCCAGAGGACTTGGTGCGGCTGGGCTCCACTGGTCCAGGGGAGGCCACAGCCCGCAGAGCCCAGCTCCTCTCTCACCTGTGGCCACCGCCCGCCCTGCCCCCTGGGAACCAGCAGCCCAGGGCAGAGGGACCGGCACCTGAAGCCCAGTCCTGCTCTGACACTTCACTTCTTCAAACCTATTTCCTCCTCTCTAGAATGAGGGGGCGTTCTCCAGACTTCCTGGAGCTTGAGGACTGATGGACACCATGGGGAAAGGCAGTTGGCCCAGCGCCTGGGGCTGCAACAGAGCTGAGAGCCCTGCTTCCTCCAGCTGGGGCCTCGGGAGCAAAGGAAGAAGCCAGACAGAGAGAGATGAGGCTTTATTCAGGAAGAGCTCTGGAGGAGAGGTGGATCCCTCGGGTCTCACCCTATGGCTTCTTGGAGTCGAGGACATTAGAAGCCGATGACTATGGGCATCTGAGCCCCCTCAGAGTCCTCCGAGGGGGGCACGGGGGCTGCATCAGAATCCCCGGAGGGGGGAGCGGGGGCGGCATCCGAGTCCCCGGAGGGGGGGGCGGGGACGGCCCCATTTCCGGTCACTGTGGGCAGTGTGTGGTAGGTCAAGGTCCAGTAGCGCATGTAATTAGTCCTCAGGTGCTGTTTCATGGAGTTGCGATCCATCTTCTTGGTGATCTCCAGGTAGTTACCACTTTCCACCGTGTAGGGATCCCAGTGTGTGGGCACAGCTGAATGTCCCATGTTGGGGTCCCTGCAGGGAGGAAAAAAGCTGGGTGCGGGCTGGGGGCTCACAGGAGGCTGGAGACCTGTGTCCCTAGCCCATCTGGGCCCTGGCTTGCCTGGACAGTCCTCCACCCTCTGCACTGACCCTTACCATCAGGGTACCTCACTATATGGTGCCTGGGCCCTGGCTGGGCACATGGAACCCCAAGAGGTGCTGATCTCGGGGCCTGGGCAGTAGCCCCATCCTCCCAGACAGAGGTACCGAGCCTCGGGGAGGCCAATTGTAAGTGAGGGAGCAGGGACTAGAACCCAGGCCTGCAGGGCCAGGTGGCAGGGGGCTCTGGGCTCAGCCTCACTGCTGTCTTACCCAGTTCTGGCAAAGTTGGTCCAGTAGGCGATCATGGCCTTAGAGACCGTCCTGTCTTGGGTCCGGTAGCCCAGGGGGCTGGCGAAGGGCTTCCCAAAGACGTACTGGATGTCATCCGCGTGGTCAGCCCCCACCCATTTGGGGTAGGTGGGCATCCGAGACGGATGGGAGAACACGTAGGTGTAGGTTTTGGCACTCCTGAGGAAGGGAGGGGAGACCACCCAGGTTGGCAAGGTGCTCACCTGGGGCCACCCAGCTCAGGGATGGGCTCCGGAGGGAGCCGTGGAGGGAGCAGGGAAGGGTCTGGGGAATTCCCACAAGACTCATGCAGAAGCTGGGATCCTGACACCTGGGAAAGGGAAAGCCGTGGGCCAAAGCCACGGATTCGAAGCTTCTACAATTTCAGTTGTGTTTATAATTCACCACCCCAAAACACACTGCGGCAGCTTCCTCCTGCAATTCAGTATCAAGAAAGATCTTTTTTGCTCTGCAAGTGAATTTGTATCTTAATTTAACTGGACGGGTATACGCCCTCGGGTGTTTCTCTTTTTGCCTTGACTGACAGGAAGCTCAGAGCCACATTTATTGCTTAGTTGCTGCAAAGCTTTCGTTCTAGATTTTAGGTATAATACTGTCTTCCTACTTTCCAAGCATTCCTCACTTTTTTTTTATTTCATTGGCTATTATCATATAGTGATTTTTAATGTGGTCCCAGGCTTAAGTTATTTTGAAAGTTGGTCAAGTTGAAACCCACAACAGAGACCATCATCATCCAGGGTTCTTTCTTCTACACAGCTTGAGGGGTGGAAGGTCAACTCAAGAACTTTTCAGTGGGAAGGACCATGGGGTGAGGGAGGGCACTCAGTGCCAGGCCGGGCAGAGGACCGTGGGAGGGTTTTGCAAAGCCCCCTGAGGCTGGGAGGTGAGGAGGGTTAGGTCTTGTCAGGCCTGGACAAAGCAGGTGGTGCAGGCCCAGGTGGGGACCCGAGCCACCCTCCCAAGAGGCCTCAGGGCGCAGGTGCACCATCCCAGGTGGGTGGGCCTCCCCAGGGAGCCTCCCTGCCCAGGTCCTCACTTGGCATTGGCTCTGTGCTGGGCCACGGCAAACTCGGTGGGCACCAGGAAGAGGATGTCGGTCTCAAAGTCCACCACGGTCTTCTTCTTGGTCTCTTGGGACGTGTCGTGGGCCCAGGGTTCAGTGTAGATGTCAAAGGTGGCGTTGGCACCCCTGAGCCCCTTGGTGATGGTGAGCCCGCTGACCAGCTTGTAGAAGTCCTCTCTGCAGGGACCACGCCAGCGCTGGACCCTCCACCCAGTGCCAGTGGGAGGGTATCTGCACCCCCACCAGCAAAGGGCAAGGGACGGCCCCCCAACACGATGCTGACCTCCCGCAGCTGCCCCTGGGCACTGCCCCCTGGGCCCCGCACCCACTGCTTACTCGGTGACCTCCTGCTTGTCCTTGTTGATGGCTGGCATGTCGATGCTGGCAAAGATGTGGCCATCCATATTGTTGATGCCCGCTATGTAGTCAACGTCGGTCGTGTTGGCGTACAGCTTGACGGGGTCATCGGGGATGAAGTCTCCGTCGACGACAGGGAGAAAGCCCAGATAGTGCAGTACGGGATCTGGGTGAGAGAGCAGCCGGCTCGGACTCTCCCGGTACCCCCAGCTCCTCCCCTCAGCCTCTGGGGCAGGACTCAACTCCAGCGCCACCTCCGGCCTCCTCTGATCTAGACCCGGCTTCCCGGGCCTCAGCACCACCCACGTCGAGGGCGGCATAATTCTATGTCCAGCACCCTGTGGGGTGTCCATCCGCATCCCTCTGCCCTTAGGACACCTGCGGCACCCCCTCTGCAGTTATGACAATCAAAACATGTGCCCTGGAGCCAAACTTCCCAGGCCGAGGAGCACTGGTCCGGAGCCCAGGGCTGCCCTCCCTCCAGCCTCTGGGAGGAAGACGAGGACCGACGGAGAAGGAGGCACCCCCTCTCGGGGCTGGGCTCCAGCGTGTTCGCCAGAAACTGTGAGGTCCACATTGCCCCGCAGACCCCTGAACTGGCCCCGAAAGGACCGTAGAGCTGGCTCCGGGCAGGTGGAGGCAGTGGCCTTCGAGAGGCCCAGCCCGGCGGGTCTTCCTTCCCGTGCGCGCCGGAGGAAACAACTGGTTTGCATTTGGGGCCACGTGTTCGCTTGGCTTCCGCTTTGCTTATGGTTTAATGCGCATCAGGTAAAGATGCAAATGATGGGGCCTCTTACTTAGCATCAAAAAGGTGAGCAAGAGCGGACCCCAGCCTACTGCGCTGATGAGGTCCCTGGCATTCCGGGGTACACAGGAGCAGAGCCGGGAGGGCCGCGTGCTGCCGTGGGTGCTCAGTGGGTGCGTGTTCACTGCGTGAGTGGCAAGAAGAACAAATGACCGTCTAGGACAAAGGCTCTCGGTCTTGGGTCCATGAACCTCCCTAAAATTGTGCACAAATGACCACGGATGCGTGTCTTGTCGGGGGCTGGAGCCCACGTGTTCATCAGCTTCTCCAAGGGGTCGTGACCCACGGGGGATAAGAAGAGAGAACGGCCCTCCTCCTTACCAGACTACAAGGGTGCTCATGGCAGCAAGCTGCCTAGGGACACCAGCGATCTGGGGACAGGGCCAGCCTCAGACCCGGCAATTCCTCTCTTCTCCAGGAGCATGGCCAGCCCTCTCCCGACCGGGAGCACCCCCAGGCTCCCCCAGCAGCCTCCACTCACACTCCATGCCTGCCAGGGGCAGCTTATAGGCCAGCGTCAGGGCACGGGGGTCGGTAATCTTCAGACACTTGGCCATCCTGGAGGTATCGTCCAAGGGGCAGCCCACCTTCTCAGCGATCTGGAGTGGGGGTGGGCAGGCAGGTGGGTGAGGCCAGTGCTCTGGGCAGAGGGTGATGGAGTCCAGGACAGAGTGGAAAAGAGGGAAGCCCCTCCCCTGCCCACCACAGCTCCTCCTTACCCTTTTGGCCCAGAAGAGGGGGTTCTTCTGGATGGCCCAGGGGCACACTGCCACGCCACTCTGGCTAATGGCTCGCCGGATGAGGCCCTTGTTGTAGGGAGAGAGGGTCTGCAACACACAGAGGTCCTGTCACCAAGGCCTCGCCGCACCTGCCCACCCTGGGCTCGGCCAAGGACACCCCACACATCAGTTCCAGCCCCTCTCCTCCCTGCTCCCATTGGCCAGCTCCCACACACTTCGGGGCAGGTCCACCCTCTGGGGCCGCCAGACCTGCAGAGAAACGCTGGCGCCTCCAGCTGACTCCCCAAAGATAGTGATGTTGTCGGGGTCCCCCCCAAAGGCTGCAATGTTCCTCTTCACCCAAGCGATGGCCATGTGCTGATCCCGAAGGCCATAGTTACCTGGGGGCAGGGTGGGGGATGGGCCTTCATCAGGGCCAGGGCCTGGGCCACACGGGGTGAACAATGCACATGGGTGGGATGAGAATGCCCTCGACTGCACGGAGACCCTGGCTGAGCACCAGGATGTTGAATGGTGGGTCCCCTGGAGGCTGGCCGGGTGGGGTGCTGGGGCAGGTGTGGGGCTCAGGCTGGGGGCGGGGGCGGGGAGCAGGAGGACCAGTCTGCTCTTTTCTCTCCCTCCCTGCCACAGCCCCCCTTGTCTGTCTGTGGCTCCTTGTTGCTGCCTCAATTTCTCATCTTCTCTCTCACTGGCTCCCTGCACCTGCTCCGCTGGGCCTCTGGGTCCCACTCGTCTGTCTGTGGGCCTCTGTTCTTTCGCTACAGCTGCCAAGGGGCTCCTGCATCTCACAGCGCATCTCCAGCTCCCTGGCTCTGCAAATAGGATTCTGGGCCTTTCCAGGGGCACTGGCAGGAGCTGTTCAAGCACGATGGGAGCTAAGGCTCACCCCCGCCGAGCCCAGAGCTCACAGGGGTGGGCGCACTTCCTCCCCTCCCCAGTGCCCAGGACACCCGGCGGACCTGGCAGGTTGGCGTCCCCAGTGCTGAGGAAGCCCAGGGGGCCGACACGGTAGTTGAAGGTGACCACAATGACATTGCCCCGTGTGGCAATCTCCTCCCCGTCGTACAGGTAGTTGCTGAGAAAGTTGGCCCCGTGGCCCGCCCCCATGAGGAAGCCGCCTCCGTAGATCCAGATCATGACAGGCAGGTTCCGGGAGACTAAGACAGAGCAGAGCAGACCCAGTGACCCCAGATGCACCCCCCCCCCACCCCCACCCCGGCTTCCCTCCGCACCCTGTGCTGATTTCAGGGAAGTTTGGCTCTGGAGCCCCCCAGACACAAGGGCAGGGCCTGAGTCTCTAGCTGCTTGGGGGCGTGCTGCGGGGTGTGGGGAGGGTGAACCCACCTTCCTTCTTGCCCTGGGGGACCCAGATATTGAGGTAGAGGCAGTCCTCCTCCCCGTAGGTGTTGTCCTGGGTGATGGTGGCCTGCAGACACCGCTTCTTGAAGTCCTTGGCCTTCAGGGTTCCTGCGGCCGGCCAGCGGGATCGGTAAGGATGGCAGCCACCCCATGGCACCCCCAGGCACGGGGCCTCACCAGCCCCTGCCCGCTCCCACCTTGCCAGCCAGGGTGCTGCTGAGGGTTCTCCAGGGCCTTCGGGGGGGCGGCGAAGGGGATGCCCTTGAAGATGTCGACATAGTCACCAAAGAGGCTGAGCTTCTTGTTGACGCCCTCCACGAAGCCTCCTTCCGTGTACACCGCGCCCAGCTGGGGGTGGAAGCCGAGGCTCAGGAAGGCCCAGGCGGGTCTCCCGAACGGGGCTGGGGGGCAACCTGAGCAGGCCCCAGGGTGCCCCGAGGTTCCCCAGAGACAGCTTCAAGGAGGGGCCAATGTGCACCTGAGCCCTGCCACCTGCCACGTTGCTAGAAGAGCAGCTTACCGCCTTGGTCCCGGACCCCAAGGGTGTCCTGCTCCCTGAATCTTGGAGGAAGCTGGGTCAACCAGTGTGTTCCCACCCCAGGGAGCCTTCCAAGTAGGCCAGGAGAGGTGGGGTCGAGGTTTGGATCTCGGCTATGGCCACCTAGCTGTGACCATGAGGCTGTTTCCCCGTCTCTAAGATGGCCCGTTTGCTCCCCTTGTGTCCCCCTTCCCCCAGGGTCCAGCTGGCCTGGAGTCGGTGGCCTGGTGACTCACAGCCCTTGTGCTCAGTGCTGAGAAAGACCCCCGCCCCCCAGGCCGTCAGAACCACTGCTGTGTAGCTAGCCCTCGCCCTGAGCTGGGCCCACGCAGCCAGTGCATCCGGTCTGCACGAGGGTCCTGGAGGCTGGTGCTCATCTTCCCATTGTCCCAGAAGGGAACTGAGGCTCTCCTGCTTGAAGTCACCCTGTGGGAAACAGCTGTCTAACCTCAGAGCCAGGCTCCCATCCCCTCCCAGGGCTGCCCCCCCAGCCGTCGGGTCCCATGGCAGGTGTCTGCTTCCTGGATCTCACCTGTGCTCTGTCCCAGGGAGCCAAGGACAGGGCAGCTCCGCACCCCCAGGCCCAGCTGGGGTCCCAGTGCCCTGTAAGGTCTAGGCTAACAGGGAACCGGGGAGGAGGCCAGAACAACTCCTGCCAGGGGCCTCAGGGTTGGGGCCAGGGGCAGGTGCAGCTCTGCTCCCCCACCCCTACCCCCGCCCCATCTCTCGGCTCAGGAGGTGCAGCCTTGTTTCAGGCCTCCAGGCATCTTTTTTTTTTTTTTTTAAGATTTATTTATTTGAGAGAGCGAGAATGAGAGAGAGAGAGAGAGAGAGAGAGAGAGAGAGAGTACATGATGGGGGGAGGGCCAGAGGGAGAAGCAGGCTCCTTGCTGAGCAGGGAGCCCGATGCGGGACTCGATCCAGGGACTCCAGGATCATGACCTGAGCCGAAGGCAGTCGCTTAACCATCTGAGCCACCCAGGCGCCCCTCCAGGCATCTTTTCTGACAGGCTTCCCAGCTGCTGGGATGGGGCAGCAGGCCAGGTCAGTGCCTGGGGACTGGGAAGTCACCTCTCAGAACTGAGACTGGCCTGAGGGCCCTGGGTGAGGGGCAAGGTGGGGAGGGTGGCACTGGCTGCTGGAACAGCGGGGAGAAATCCTGGTCCTCTCTGCCCTCAGAGAAGCCCCCCTCCCCCGGAGAGTGACCTCCTCCTGGGGGCAGCAGGGGCCCAAGGCCAGCACCTGAACCTCTGGGGCCAAGCGGCAGGCCCCAGGGCAGCTGGGACAGAGGCAGCAGGAGGAGGGTGGACACCACGGGGCCACGCATCTGTGGGGTTTCAATCCTGCAGCCCCTTCCCTGCCTTGTTCTTCACCCCGGGCAATGGTGTACCCGCCCTGGGCGGCCTCCTGACTGGCCAGCAAGCAGGTGGGGACCTGCTGCTTGGGACACGGAGGTTACCCTGGGAGCCAGACTCCGGAGTTTTAGGTTTCTGTTCAGCCACTGGTGGCTGTGTGAGCTTGGGCAAATTGCTCGTCTGCTCTGGGCCCGTCTCCCCTTCTGTGAAAAGGGGACATCGACATCTCTAGAGAGGAAAGAGCCAGAGGGGTGTTGGGTTCCTAGACTCAGCAAATAAAGATTGAGGACTCCCAGTTACATTTGCATTTCACATAAATTGACTTTTTTTTTTTTAGTATATCCCAAATACTGCATAGAAGATACACACCGAAAACTTCTCGTGATTTGTATGAAATTCAGATTTAATGTGGCATCCTGTATTTTATCTGGCAGGCTGTCATATGAATGAGAATATACACAAAACATGAAGTGCCCAAGAAATGCCATTTTGATTGTTGGGGTCTCTTTCTCAGACTGGCTCTTCTGGCCAGTGACCCTGTCTTCCCTCCACTGTGCCCTGTCCCGTTTCCAGGTCTCACTTAGGGAGAGGAGAGAGGGGCCCCTCTGCTGGGCCCTCGCTTACCTTTGCTGCGCTCACTACCGCCCAGCAGCAGGTGAGGCCCAAGACGACCAGCCCCAGGTGCCCCATGGCATGCGCCTGCCTGTGTGCGTCCCTCCCCTCCGGCCCGCAGGGATTTATGCGGCTGGAGCTGGCCGGGAGTCCGAGGTAGCAGCTGTCCGCAGAGGCCCCTTTCCCCTCCTCCCACCTGTGCCCCTTCTTCCAGGCTGGCCACACTCCAGGCAGGGTACCTGGGGCCAGGAGACAGCTGCTGTTTCCAGCTAGCCTCGGGCTGGGCCAAGGTCACACAGTGGGGCACACGCATGTGCACACACGGCACGGTGCCAGGCTACCTTTCCCAGGGCTGGCTGCCCCCAATGCTGTGTGCCGCCACGCACCTGCGCAGGTTACCGCCTACCTGGGAGTGGAGGCAGATGGCACAGGACCGAAGGTCGCCAGGCCGTCGGCTTGCCCGGGTGAACAGCGCCCTGCATTCTGGCTCACTGACTTACAAGGACTTGGCTCTGCCCTCAGAGCAATGGGCACGCTCGGTCTCCGTGGCCCGCCTGCCACCCCGCCCCAGCTCAACAGAGGAGCTTGTAGGGGACCCGGCATGTGACTTCTGGGCTGTGCGCTGCGCGCCACTGGTCAGCTGGCAGGGTTGACCCTTGTTACCACGGGCCCGCTGGGTGTGCAGTCTGAGCCAGGTGTGGGGGCCCAGAGCAGCACAGACGACCCTGCCCTTGGGGGTGGGGGAGGCCTCACACACAGTCCACGTCCTGGGATGGGAAGGCAGGAGGCTCGGGCAGACAAGGGAAAGGGGGAAGTGGGGCTCCAGCCCAGCCTCGAGGGCTTCCTTAAGGAAAAGGAAAAGCCGGGCTTTCTGGCCACAGAAATGGGCCCCGCAAAGACCCTGCGGCAAAGCCAAGCAGAGACGGAGACCGACCAACAGAGAGTGGAAGGGACAGAGACCAAGAGCGTCAGAGAGCGGGAGGGAGAAAACTGAGCACAGAAGTAGGGGCGGCACAAAAGCGGCCACTGCTGTCTCCTGTGGCTGTGCAGGACTCTGGTCACCGGGGTGACTTATTAGAAAAGGCAGGCCACCACGGACAGGGCCTGACATGGTGCCTTTGAGTTCGGCTGCCGCTGGGGTCACGGCTCACGGCTCACAGAGGCTGCTCAGACCCCACCGCACAACCACCTCTAGTGAGGGGGATGCACTCAGGAGCCAGGGGACAGCGGAGCCCCGTGAGGCCAACAGCCCCGCAGCCTGGGCGCCGGCAGGCCCTCTGCTGCCCGGGAGCGGCACCTTGGACACAGGCCACAGCCCTGCTACCATCGTGCCCGCTGCCGCCACCAAGCCTGCCTGCCTGCCTGCCTGCAAGATCCAAATCTTCTGTGACGCAGAGTGGAGAGAAGCTGGAGAGAAGGTGGGGAGGGGTGGGGAGGGGTGGGGAGGGGTGGGGAGAGGTGGGGAGAAGTGGGGAGAAGTGGGGAGAGGTGGGGAGAGGTGGGGAGAGGTGGGGAGGGGTGGGCAGCTGCGGGTGAGAGGGAGGAGTTAGGAAACCAGGAAGGGGCTCGTGTGCCTTCAGCTGGGCAGTGTGAGGACGACGGGGGAAAGAGCCTGAGCCCCCACCCCGGACAAGGACGGGGAATCGTTAACCCACGCCTTCTGTCCAGCTCTTCCAATTCTGAGAACCTGTTCTACAGAGAGTTATTCTGAATATGGGGGAGGGGACCCCTCCTGGTCCCCAGCAGCAGGGAGCGGGGCCATCGTGGGCGGTCAGCCTGGCAGCTTCCCCTCTACAAGGCAGGTGGCCAGGACTAGCCACTTTAGGCCAACTGTGAGCCACTGGGGCTCCTGATCTGTCCCCCAAGGGGGCTCCCCAGGAGCCTGGGCAGCAGACTGGGGCTTGCCTGAGGCATCGGACTTTAGAATTAATGTGACTTGGGGAGCTGTCACACCAGGTGGCCCAGTCCGCTGGCTGAGGAAGGGGGTGACCGGGTTCACCTCCGGCTCAGGCTGCTCTGTAGGACTGTGGCGCGGCTGTCCCCTGGCACAGGTGGGAGTGCTCCCCAGGGAGGACAGCCTCCGTCCCAGCAGAATCTGCACTGCCTCCGGTTTCACACCAGGGAGCTGGGAGGCACCAGGGTCTGCGTCCCCATGAACTTCTCAAGAACACATCTGGAGCAGTAAGGGATGCGCTCGAGGCTGCAGGACACTCTGGGACCTGGCGTCTGGGGTACTCCCAGCTGCTCTCACCCAACCTGTAAGAGGAAACTCTCCTCTGGCTCCGACCCCCGCAGTGAGACACCACTTTCTCCTTGGGAAAGTGTATTTGGTAAGAACAACTCCAGCTGAGTCCCAAATGGATGGGATCCAAACCCAAGGACAGTCTTTGCCCATCTGTGACCACGGACAAGCTTCCTCGCTGGTCACCAGTCATCAGCTCCAAGGCGAGACCACCCTGCCCCTGGCCACATCCTCTCCACCTCCAGCTTCTGCTGTCCTCAGCCAGAGAGAGGTGCTGGGCACCAGCTCAGCCTGCTGGACACTGGGCTGGCTCACAGCTGCGAAAAGCCAGGTCATACCCTCTGGGGATGTCCCCAAGCACCCAGGGCCGGAGGGCAGTCCCATGCTGCAGGTGTCACGGGCAGACGGGCAGGACCAGGGTCAGCTGAACCCAGTGCTGGGACCCCAGCTTTCCTCGGTGGTGGGATGGGGGGGCCTCCTCGGGCCGCTCTGGTTACCGTGGGCAGCAATGGGGAGACACGGCTTGCCCCGGTTCCATCACCAGTCATGCATGATCAAGGATGCCCAGCCTCGGGTGCAGGGCTGTGTCACACGTAGTCCAGAATCTCTGTCTCCATCTCATTGTCGCTGCCATCGGATGGCTTGAAGTCCTCCTCCTCCTCTTCCTCGTCCTCCTCATCTTCCCCAGACTCGTACGTCAGGGGCTCTTTCCCCCTGTCGGCCTTGGCTGGGCTGGAGAAGAGAGCTGGGGCCAGGAAACAAGGCCATGTGTGGAGCACAGGCCTCCTGGGTGGCCCCCAGACCAGCTACTGCTGGCCTCAGCCTGACAGAGGTGCCGGACAGCCCAGCGTCCAGACCAGCAATCAGGCTGCTGGAGGCCTATTTACGACGGGTGTCTGGGCTCAGGCCCCAGAGAAGCTGCCTGGGGAAGTACAGAGGGCCGGGGGGCCTGGCACTCTACAGCGTAACAAGCACTTCAGGGGGATACGGAAGCCAACAGCTTTGCAAGCCACTTCCCCATAGGAGGCTGGGTGGCTTCACGGATCCAAGGGGCCCCGACAGTGTGCAGGACGTGCTGTGTGAGTGCTTTTTTCTGGGGAGAGGGTCCAGAGCCTCAAGCAGATTCTCAGATGGAGCCGGGTCCCAAATGAGGCTGAGAGCCCCTACTCCCGTCAGCTCTGTGGAGTCCGATGGGGTCCGGGAGGAAGCCGTGAGAGGGGCCCTCTCGCTCACGCCCCCCCGCCCCATCAGACCTGCAGACCGGCGAGTGCTCCCTTTCCCTCACATCCCCCTACCGCCGGCCAGTGGCCAGGTCTGCCTGGTCCTGAGAAAGGGGCAGCCCGTGGGGGGGTGACAGGCCCCCCACACCTGCTGCCCCAGCTCTCCCGGTGCAAGAAGACAGGCTGGATGCGCCCACAAATGGCTGGAAGAGGTAGGGGGGTGTCAGGGCACAAAGCGGTGGTTCCAATGGCGGCGCCAGCCCTGCTCCAGCCCTGCACCAGCCCTGCTCCGGCCCTGCTCCGGCCCTGTGCCGGCCCTGCTCCAGCCCTGCTCCAGCCCTGCCCTCCGGGCCTGTCTCCACCCAGGGAGAGGCAGGCAGCCTGGGAGATCTGGCTCCCGGGGGGATGATTCCACTTGGGTGTAATTTCTTGGGGAGCAGGGCCTTTAGGGATACTTGCTCTGTCCCAGAGCAGGGCCCCCCTTCACCCTGAGCGCTCTCACCAGGCCTCTTGGAGCGGATGGTCTGCCGGATCATGAGGGACATCGTGTCCCTCAGGTCATCACTGGTCTTGGGGAGGCACCAGCCATCTCGCTCCGTGCAGCAGTTCTCAGCCCCGTCGTTGCGGTGAATGATCCTCTGCAGCCTGGGGGACGGGACACAGCGTTTCAGGATGGGCTTCTGCCAACAGGTGCCGTGAGGGTCTGGCAGAGGCGGGGCAGTGCTGGGAACAGTAACACTGGGACAGCCATGCAGAGGGCCGAGCGCAGCACTGAAGAACACCCATGGAAGCCGGCCCCTCGCGGCGGGGGTCCTGACTGGTGTGGCCCCTGCCTGCAAGCTGCACAGACGGTGGGGGACGGCCACGCGAACCTTCCTGCGAAAACCGCAGGCTCTCACCTGACTCGAGCTGCGTCTAACGAGCTCCCGTCTCTCCCCATCCCAGCGCCCCCCACCCCCTTTCTAAACATTACTAAGAACAACTGGCTGAGAGGCTGGGAGGTCGCTAGGACTCCAGTGTTGGCCAGGAGACTCAGGAACCGTGTCCCGAGCCTCCATGTGGGCGACGGAGGAGGGGGCCGCAGGTCTCTGCCCTGCCCAGCACGGCGGATCGGGGGGTGCGGCCCAGGCAGACCCCGGAAACCACTCCCGCAGGCAGACGGAGGTGCCCCCTGCCCCCGCCGCCCAAGCCAGGGCTTCCCACCGAGGCCGAGAGCCAGCGGAAGAGCAGCAGGGAAGGCCTTGGTCCAGAGCCCCACCATCCCCCACCCCCTGATGCCTCAGGGTCCCTCATACGTACTCTTCCACGTTCAAGTCACATAACTGGTAGAACATCTGTCGATAGGGTGGCAAGGCCCCCTCCCGGAAGACGTAGACCGAGTCCTGGGCAGAGGACAGCAGGACAGGACAGTGCGTTGGAGCTCGGAGCTCTCCCCGGCCGGTCCGCACCTGGCGGGCCTGGCTCCCCACCGTCCCCCGGATTCAGGTGGTGCAGACATGCCAGGGGCCAGGAGGAGGCGTGCAGAGGCTCCTACGCCCCTGACTCTAGGACCACGAGCCACGTGGCCAGCCACGTGTTATGGCATGGGCTGTCACGCCAGCTTTGCAAGCCTTCTGCAGTCTGCCCTCGTCCCTCGCCACCTCCTATCAACTGGCCCTGTTCTGTGGCTTCCAGACGCCCCCTGCTGAGGAGCAGGGCTTACCGGGTGTCTGTTTTCTAGAGGTAGGGATGGTGGCCTGAGTGAGAGTGCTTGAGGAGGGAGGATGGCCACTGAGGCGAAGACGTGGCGGCTCTCCTAAGAGGACACCGATGGTGCCTGTCTCCGTGCCCCTCTGTGCCCCCCTGCATGAGGCAGCCGAGCCAGGGGGATGGGGGGGGACCAGACAGCCCAAGTGGGTGAAAGGCCCATAGACTCCCACCTTCGGGTGTGCCGAGGACCCCGCAAGCCTGTGAGGGGTCCTGGGACTTGGCTGCCAGCACCCCGCCCCGCCCACAGCGGGGGGCCCGCGGTCTGCCGTGGCTCTCCTGCGCACCCCAGCCGGCCCATCCAGGCAGCGGCCACGGGCTCACAAAAGGCAGCCACGCACAGCTGCTGGTGTCACCTGTCCCTCTTGGAGACATGCCCAGATGGTCCTCAGTGCCCACTGCCCACACCGAGCTCTCACCGCGCTTCCCAAGGCTGTCCTGGAAGGCACCGGTGGGCAGAGCTGCCCGTCAAAGCCCTTCCCGGTGGCCCAGACCAGGGACTCTGGGAGCGAGTGTGTGCCCAGCCTGCCCGTGGGGGTTGCCTCCTCTCCCCCGTCCACTGCACCCTCAACCGGGTGGGCGACTGCTCTCCTCTGGGGCTCAGGGGGCACCCACCTTGAGCTTGTACTTGTTGGAGGTCGATTTCCGCGTGCCAGCCATCCCCGACGGGCCCAGGCCCTGCTTCAGGTCATGCATGGTGACAGGCTGGCTGGCTGTGGGGGGACAGCAGCAGTACTTTGGAATACAGGGGGATGTTTCTCCCCACCCCTCCCTGGCGCGCTGGCCGGCAGCGCCCTGGAGCGGCCCCTTGGGAAGCCCCACCGCACCTCACCGTCCAGATGCCCACCTTCCTCGCGTCTCTGTGCGGGCAAATCAGTCCCGATCCCGCAGGGCGAGCAGAGGCACTTACGCATCTTTTTGACGGTGATGGGAAGGCTGTAGTTGTAGGTGCTGCGCTTGGCCTTGACGGGCATGTCACTCGGGGCGTAACCTGCAGGCGAGGAAGGGCGTGTCGGGCGCAAGGGGGCGCAGAGCCCCTTCTCGCAAACAGAACTGGCTTTGCACTATCGGCGCACCAGGGTTCCCTGGGGCAGGCTCCTGAGAAAGGGACGCCAGGCCCCCCCGCACCAGTTGTCAGCAGGCACCATTCCAGCGCCAGCCACACAGGACTGTGTGGAGTGGCTCACCGCGGGCCCAGGGACTGGACGCGTACGGGGTGCCTGGCCCCCACCGCAGGAGCTGGAGTAAGTGGAATAACTGAGTGGATGAAGAACGGGTTCAGTAGCTTGAGGGCCAACGGTGGAGCCAGGACTCAAGCTGGGACCCTCATTTCTACGCTATTCTGCAAAGACCTCACCAAGGAGCAAAGGCTTTTTCGTCTTCACCACATGGATACATTCTTATTTCAAAAGAGAATGCTAGCAGCAGAAAGCAATTAAGAGAGAGAAAGATAGAAAGACAAGGTTTTAGTAATTTTTACCGTATTTCATTCCACAACGGATTCGGAAATCAAGGACTTGATAAATCTTGGCGTCTGGGTTTTTTCGGGGATCGTACCCATATCGGATCCACAGGCTTCTCCAGGGCCCTGTTATCTGGAGACAAAAGGCAGGAGTGTGAAGTGGGGCCTCCCTCAGGGATGCAGGGCCGGGACGGGGCAGCTGAACACCCCGAGAGTTGGGGACACAGCTCTGGAACCCCACCCCGGCTCTGCTGTGTGCGGTTCTTAGGCAGGTCACTTGGCCTTTCTGAGCCTTGGTCTTCCTGCTGGAGGTGAGAGGAGCCCCGTTTCCCATCGCTTCTGTGAGGATTACAAGAGGTGATGCCCCAGGAGCCTTTACCACGCCGCCTGGCACACAGGAGGTGCCCAGGGAGCGTTTCCGCCATCCCAACGGGTGGTACTCCTGAGGTCCTTATGTCTAGAAAGCCAATGCTAAAAGACAGCGGCTCTCGGAAGTCTGGGGTCCGAGCACAGGAGGGATGAGCCTTCCGTGTGCCCCCACCTTGTGCCCCACCTGTCATCACCATCATGGTCACATCTCAGGCTTGCCTCCCCAGGGCTCCATGCGGGGACCCCTGGCAGGTAGGATGCCTTCCTCCAGCGCCTTTGGGAACCTCAGTAATGACACCTCATCCCCAGGCCCTTCTGGACTGAGCCCAAGGTGGATCTGCCTCTCCTACCCCCACCCCCACTCAACCCAGGTAGAATGAGCCAAGGCTGGTGGCCCTGTGGTTAGGGGGCCTGGGTTCTGCAGCCTAACAGGCTGGGGTCCCAAGTGGCTCTGTCATGTGCTGGCTAGAGGACCTTGGCACATCAAGTCACCTCTCTGAGCCCCGGCTCTGCCTCAGAGGTAAGAAGAGAATCCTGCTGCCACCCCCCAGGGAGGGGAAAAAGGATATAATAGGTACACAGCACTTAGCCCCAGCACCTGGTCCTTAGAGCATTCTTAATATGAGATCATTTAAAAATGTATAATCTCTGGGGCACCTGGGTGGCTCAGTCATTAAGCGTCTGCCTTAAGCATCTGCCTTCGGCTCAGGTCATGATCCCAGGGTCCTGGGATCGAGCCCCGCATCGGGCTCCCTGCTCTGCCGGAAGCCTGCTTCTCCCTCTCCCACTCCCCCTGCTTGTGTTCCCTCTCTCGCTGTGTCTCTCTCTGTCAAATAAATAAATAAAATCTTAAAAAAAAAAGTATAATCCCTTTATTTAAAAGTTACATAATTACTCTCTAATCCTAAAACCATTCCAGTATGGCTAGTGTTACTAGGAGGCCGTGGAGGGCCTTCCTGGGGCTGTAATAAGCCGCCTGGTGGCGGCAGCCACCTGCTGTTGCTGTAGCTCTGAGAGGTCAGATTAGCAATCAGGGCGCCCCTGGTGGGAACCAAGGCAAGAGGCTGGGCACTCACCATGTAATAGGCCACGAAGGGCAGCAAAACCTTGAGTTTGTCAGGGTGGACGCTGATGTTGGCCTTGACAGCGTTTCGTGACCAGATGGGACGGATTTCAAACAGCTGGGGAGTCAAGGCAGAGACTGAAATGAGCACCAGCAGCTTCCCGCCTGCCTGGCTCAGACTCTCCAGCATGGTCTGGTCCCCAGCAGACCCTTCGGGAGAGGAGTTGGTGGAGAGCATGGCAAGGAGCAGCCTCTAGGAACTGCTGCACCCACTCACTGGTCCCTGCCTTCTGAAGCGGGGACCGCACACCCAGCCTGGGTCAGGTGTGGCTGCAGGGCCTGGGCATCCTGAAATGAGCACGAAGGACACAGTCTCTGGCCTCATGCAGCTCACAGGACAGTGGGGGAGGCAGACGACCAAAGGAGCCAGAGCAGGGCCAAGAGGGGGACATGCCAGAGTTCTGGGACCCTGAGCCCCAACCTAGAGGGTGGAGTCTCAGTTGGGATGTCGTGAAGGCTGAAGGGGATGGCCTGGCCCAAGGGAGGACTGCAGGAGGCCAGTGTGGCTGGAGCGTGGGGGGTACCGGGGGGCCAGGCCAGGGACTGGGCTGTGTCTGAAGGACTAGCAGGGCCCTCGGATAGTGGTCCCCCACGGCTCCCCTCCAGTGACCAGTGACTGCTGGAAACCAGTCAGGTGTCCACACAGTCTCTTTAAGAAATAACCACCCCCCGCCCAAGGGAACAGTCAGCTTCAGCAAGGGCTGAAGCTCACGAGCTCACTCACGAGCCTCTGTGAGTAGCAATGTGGCCTCCCTGAGAACCTGCCGTCCATGCCTGTGCAGGCATGAGCAACAGAGGCCCCCGCTGGCTCCTCCCAGGACCTGCCAGCCGGGGCGCAGGCGGAAGGCCGCTCTGTTCCCTCCAGCACTAACGGGATAAAGCATCAGGAGGCATACGGTAGGTACCCCATCTGGTTTCTTGCCACCAGTGATGGATAAATGAAAGTTTCCTGAACCCCAGAGCTCCACTGTGAAGTCACGAACAGACAATGCACTGACTGCTTCCCACCCCTAAGGGACCTCTCAAGAAAATTCTAAGAAGTATTTTCAACCTTGGGAATGTAGCGCTTATACTGGCGTGGCTTTGAGATATGACATCTGGAGACGAAACATTCCCTTGTGCCGATGAGCCAGTTTTAAAAAGTCAGTACAGCCATTTGCAGAACGAGGGAAGGGCCCCGCTGGGTAAACGGGAGGTGGTCAGTGCAGAGGTGGGCCCCGGGCTCGGGCTCACCTTCCTCAGCTCCTCCTCCACCTTCCGGTCCAGGGGGTTGGTAGAGATCCTCCTCCACGTCTGGACTGCAGCCTCCAGCGGCTGCGTGGGCACCTCATCATCCTCAAAGTTGACAAAGATGGCATTGTGGGGGCGCCGGGCCCTGCTCAGGCCAATCAGGTTCTCGCCTGAGACGGGGGGGTTGTTGTAGCCTTCCCTGCGGCAGAGAGAGCTGGGGTGGGATGGAGCACCTCCAGGAGGACCCCAGGCACAGGCTTGCCGGACCAGGCAGCGAGCCCACGAGTGGGTGCCTTTCCCCGGACGCCGGGTGACGGGTTGGAGGAGAACCTTAGCACCTGTGTTCTCCGGCTGACGGCCGGGCAGGGGCAGAGGCAGCGACTGCTGCCGACAGCTCAGAGAGGCCCTGGGGCCCGGAGCTCGTAAGCCGGGAAGCCAAAAGCGGTGCGGCTGCTGGTCTCACAACCGCACCGCATCACCCAGGGCACCGGACAGCCCGTGAGAAACGGAACACCGTCAGGCAGGGGTGGGGAGGGAGGTGAGGCACAGGGACACAGGACATGCTCGGTCAGTTATCAGGCAACACCCACCCTAACTGATGCTTACGACTCACTGCCTTAAGCCTCAAGACAACCTTACGAGGAAGGAACCAATTTCCTACGAAGTAACCGACAGCAGCTAGAAACCTACCTAGAGGCAGAGCTTACACGGACAGAGCTGGGACTCTGGGCCCTGTGAACCCCGTCCTGCCACCCTCTGACAGAGCATGTTTGGCCCAGAAGCATCTGGACAACAGCTGGGTGAAGAGAAGACGGACATTACTGAACAGCACTATCCTGCAGCACAGGGGTCAGAAGTGAGGGTTCTCGCGCCAGCTACGCTCAGGCCTCCTCTGCCGGCGCCAGGCCAAGATGCTCAGGTGGTTACCTCACTAAGGTGGGATGTCAGGGCGCCTGGGGGCTCAGTTGGCTGAGTGTCTGCCCTGGGCTCAGGTCATGATCTCAGGGTCCTGGAATCAAGCCCCCCATCGGGCTCTCCTCCCAGTGGGGGGTCTGCTTCTCCCTCTGCCCCTCCCGCAGCTCGTGCTCTCTCTCTCGTGTAAGTAGATAAAAAAATCTTTAAAAAAAAGTTGGATGTCAGAAATGTCCAGAAATGTCAAGCTTATACTAAAGCAGGGAGGACAGTCTCAAGAAGCCCCACAACCCATCATGAGCGTCAATAATTATCACCACACGGCCAATTCTGTTCCGTCTGTACCCCACTCCAAACGCACGAAATTATTTTGAAATACGTTTTTTCACCTTTTTTAAAAGGATTTTTAAAAAGATTTATTTCAGTGGGGGAGGGCAGAGGGAGACGGAGAGAGTCTTAAGCAGACTCCGTGCTAGTGAGGAGCCTGACAGGGGGCTCGATCTCACAACCCTGAGATCATGACCTGAGTGGAAACCAAGAGTCAGATAGATGCTCAACCAACTGAGCCACCCAGGCACCCCTTGAAATACATTTTAAAGTATGTCCTGCACATCACACGTTTTCATTCAGGTGATTATTACCTTTTATTTATTTCATTCCATTTTTTTGAGGGGGGAGGGGCAGAAGGAGTGGGAGAGAGAGAATCTTAAGCAGGCTCCACTCCCATCTTGAACCCAAAGCAGGGCTCGATCTCATGACCCTGAGATCATGACCTGAGCCGAAATCAAGAGTCAGATGCTTAACCAAATGAGCCACTCAAGTGCACCCAGGTGATTACTACCTTTTAAATTTGTTTCCGTTCTACCTTAATTTTCTACAAGAGTAGAAACCATCTGCATATTTATAAAGGACACGCTGGAAAACAAAATTACAAAGACGAGAGCAAGTTTGTGCCTTTTTTGTAAAGTGACCCCATCAGAAACCACCCCGAACAGGTGTAATATTACCCTGTCTTCAAAGACATGCCCAAGACCCTGAAGAGCCCCCAGAGGGAAGGCCCCGGTGGCTCACTCCACCCCAGGAAGTCCACTGCCAGAGCAGCAGCAAGGCGTGGGCCTGCCAGGGCCTGTCACCATAGGGAAAGGGCTCCTTGGCCGCCTCGCCGACTCCCCCACTAACTTCCTCAAGGAGGAGGGACCCCTGTCAGGCCAGCCTCCCAGCCTCTCCTCTGCCCACGGTCTTGCAGGAGGCTCAACTTCCCTGGACCCATGGAGGGGCCAGCAAGGCTGCGGCCCGACCCCCTGCCCAGCCCTGGTGTACCCAGGAAGGCCAGCAGAGCAGAAAAATTGATAGTAGCCCTGGGAAAAAAGGCAGGTTCTTTCCATTTGCTGGAACATCGATAAACCACATGGGGAGGAAAAAAGGGCCTGTGGTCCAAGGGCAGCCAGCCTTTCTCCCTTGTCCCTCTCCCAGAGGCCGGGGAGCAGCTGCCTACAGGTCCCACAGGACAGAGGGGTGACTCAGCTGCTCCAGCCCGTAACGGGGCTCAGCAGCACAGAGGGGTCTAGTTTCCCTTATGTATTTTTGTGTCTGTTTCTGACTCTGAGGGGAAATGACCAAAGCATTTCAGAAATATGCAAATCGTCTCTCTCCCACCTAAAACTCCTGTGCGGAGTATCACACACGCAGAAAAACCTGTCACCCCACGTGGAGGGCTTCGGCCAGGAGAGGTGCGGCCCAACCTTATCCACTTACACAGTTCTGTCATACTCTGCCCCTGGAACCACCACTCGCTCCTGTGGTCAGAAAGGGCTGCGGAGGGGGCCGCGGATTCAATAGGCCTGAGCACCGCGAATGGAAGCTGCCAGGCGGCCTGCTTCTGGCTGGGGAAACTGAGGGAGGACTGGCACCGGAAGGCGCAGGGGAAGCCGGTTCTCTTGCTCGTCCTGGCAAGAGTGCGGCAGGTTCGTGTGGGAACACAAGTCCTTCCCCGTGGATGGGCACGGGGCATGCTTTCTCGACGATGCGCTGGGAAGCTGAGGCTGGGCAGGTGTGGCAAGCGGGGGAGAGGTGCCAATCACAGAAGCTGGTGCCACAGCTGGGCCTCCGCTGGAGCGCTCGCGCTACTTTGGGCTGTGTTTGGAACTCTCCGTATTTTTTTAAGGGAAGAGAACAATACACCTTCTCCTTAGGATCAAATCTAAGCCCCTCACCATGGTCTGTGAGACCTATCGCTCTCCCAGGCTCCCTCTTCAACCACTCCTTCGCAGGCGCCAGTCCCCTGGTCTAGAATGTTCTCCCTGGATTTTCATGTGCCTGGCTCTGTCATCACTCAGGTCTGTTTCAAATGTCCCAGCCCTTCTGAGGGCCCTGAGCCCTCACCCCACTCACTGCCCCTTACGACCCACATCCCTTTTATCTCCTCTAAGACATGCATCTGGCCACGGGTCCATTGCTCCCTCCTGGTTCACTCATGCTCCATCCAGCTCCCCACCCAGCCCAGCATGGACCTCATCTGTTCTCTGCTGATGCAGGGCTCCAAGGAGTGCCCCAGGGCCATGACCCGTGGTCAGCACTTGTTGATGAAAACATTTAGTGAGGAAAGAGAACATTCTCATCCTCCCACCCCTCTACAAATAACTGCTCTGGGCCCCATCTTCCAGATTTTTCTAGGTTTCTATTGTCATGCCACAATTTATTTTTATATCACAGAATGTGCTCCTACACCTGCTTTTTTCATAGAGGAAGGTACCCTGGGCAAGTGCCACATCAATCCACGAGCCTGCTCTCACATGCTGCATGGTGTTCCCTGGCCTAGAAGGACCATAAATTCATTAGCCACATCCCAATTAATGGACTTGTTTATTCTATCAAGCTCTGCCAGGCACTCACTGTTCTAAGTATTTCAAGGTACATACTTTTGGGCATGAGTCTTCCGAGTCTTAAGGTGACATCCTGATTCCCTCTCTGTAGAGTGGGAGCTTTGAGCAAGGTCTATGTCACCGGGTACGCTGCTTCTGGGGGCACAGGAGCCACGGGCTTGCAAAGCCAGCACTACTAACTGCCTGACTCAGGAGTGGCGGAGTTGAGCCTGGGACCGAGGCCCTCTGACCACAGGGCCCTTGCTCTGAACCCTGATGCTGCAGGGGCCGGGGGGTGGAGGGGCTTACCGGTGCTGCGTCTCTGGTCGATAGAAATAGTCCACTGGGGTGTCCAGCCGAGAGAAGATGGGGGGGGGGATGTAGAGCGGCAGCTCTTGGTGGAAGAAACTCTCCTTCTCAGGCTTGAGCATGAGCACTTTGTCATACATGGACATGTGCCTGCCGCCAGCCTCCGTGTGCACGGCCAAGTACTGGAAGTCGGACATTCCTGGAAAGAGGCAGCCAGATGGCAGACACCCCATTACACCCTCCCAGGAACTGGCGACTGCTGTGCATCGACACCCACACGTTCTCGGAGGTGCCAAGGGAGCCGTGCAGCGGGCCATGGGGGTGGGAGCTGAGACAGCACCCTTGGAAATACTTCTGTGCACGCGACTCTGCGCACTTGGGAGTCTCCCGGAGGGGCTGGGGGAGGAGGGGGCGATGTGGTGCCTGAGGGTCCAGTCTAGTCAGCGCTTCTTGAAACGTAGAGTGCACGACTCACCTGGGACCTAGCTAAAGACTCTGGGATGCTGCACATCAGACAAGCCCCCAGGACCGGCGCTGCTGGCGGGGACGGAAGGTGAGCGGCGGGGTGCCGGCTCAAGCAGACAGATGGAAAATGCATCACGGGAAGACCTCGCACCAGGAAGGACCGCCCTCTTTGGGGAGCACCGCATGCCACCAGAACGACTGACGTTCAAGATGCCCAGCTCAGGGGTCCCTGGTCCTGGTCTCGCCCCGTTCCACTTTCCAGCCCCTCTTCTCCATCTGTGCTCTCCGCAGATTCTCCTAAAACTGCAGCTGACACTGCATTCCTAAGGCTCACTAGTAATCTACCAAGTGCCTCCTGCGTGCGCGAACTGGCCCTTTAACGGCATCCCCCGGACCCCAACCCTTCGCGAGGGCCTGGGGAACCCAGGGTCCCACACTGGATGGAGAAGTGCCCGAGGCTGAGGGAAGCTGAGCACCTGCCCAAACAAACTGGCTCTTTCTTACTTACCCGCCCCACCACACCCCTTGCCACCCCTCACTGGGGTTCCCTATGGGCAGCAAACTGATTGAGGACCCCAGGGAAGACACCCAGTTGGCTAAGAGTTCAAAGGAACATGAGGTCCCAAGGGGCTGAGGTGATCTGGGAAGGCTTCAGAGGAAAGGCAAGACTAGCATCAGTCAAGACTCAGAGAAGTTTCCAAAACACTGAGGGTCAAAAATTGGAGACCTGCTAACCAGTTTTATTTGGCCCTACATGATGG
This sequence comes from Neomonachus schauinslandi, assembly GCF_002201575.2. Classification (NCBI taxonomy): domain Eukaryota; kingdom Metazoa; phylum Chordata; class Mammalia; order Carnivora; family Phocidae; genus Neomonachus; species Neomonachus schauinslandi. Next base: position 90,068,852 of record NC_058415.1, on the reverse strand, counting down.
CCTTAAAAATTAGGGGATTATTCATAGAACGTCAGCTTTTCATAAGAATGCAGGAGATGGAGCAGCAATGGGCCCCCAGTCCATTGAGAGCTGTTGCATGGAGGGAGGAACGGGTGCCTCTTGGATGGGGACTGCACTGTCCCGCTCTGCTCATCCCCTGCCCCTCATTCCTGGGCATAGACTGGCCCCCTTCACCGCGTGGATGACCCACAGAGCAGCTGTAGGAATGTGGACGCAGGTCCTAAAATAACCCAACGCAGTAAGTTGCAGTTACCTTGAAATTTGTAAATGGTGGAGATGGTGCCAAGTATCTCTATGTCAAATGTGACCTTGGGGTGGGGCTCAGGCCCCGGCACCTCCCTTTGCCGCCTGGTCTTCCTCCTGATGCGGAGCAGCAGGCTGCTGGTACTGAAGCGGTTGGCGCACACTGGGTGGCAGTAAGGGTCCTTGGGCCGGAAATACAGCTCCAGCCTCTTGGTGGGGTCTGCGTAGATCTGTGGCGAGGCCAAGGAAAACAGTGACCGGTGGGCAGCTAAGCGGCTGGCAGAGAGCTCTCTCTCACTTCACAAAAGCCTGATAGTGACCCAGCTGACAAAGGGAGGCCAGGGGGCTCCTGGTTCATTCTTAGCTTTTAATTCTCAAAAGACCCATTTTTCCAACCCAGGTATCTTAGTTTTTATCTAGTAGGGAAAATGAGGATAGTCTCTTCCTTCCAAGAGGCTGGAAAGCTAGAGACGATAACTGCCAGCTAAGTAGAGCACCCCCATCCAAGTGCCGGTTCAGCGCGGGGACTCATGCGCCTCCCCTGGCGACGTTCGTGGCAGTCTTCTCACCCCTGAGTCTTCCAGGGAGGAACCGAGGCTGGCAGGGTGGAGTGGCTTGTCTTGACCTTCCTACCCGAGGCACTACCTGCCCAAAGGGTCTTGCTATTCAGTCTCACGTGCAAATGTTTCCAAGTCCAAAGGAACTGAAATCAATTAGTAACAAGCACTTTGGCTCTGACCTGCGTCACTTATTCTTTCCAAGCCTCCGTTCCTTCTCTTTAAAATGGAGATACGAACGGTACCTACTCACAGGACTGTAACAATGATTAAATGAATCACTGAATTGTTGACTATGCGACACGCTGTCTGGTGTCTAGCTCGTGGTGAACACTCTCCAAGTCACGCACCCACGAGTGCTTGCCCCACATGAAGTGGGAGGGACACAGTGTCAGCTGTGTGCACATGAAAGCCCAACAATGCTCACGGGGCCAAGAGCATCTGCCTTCTAGCTTGCTGGCTCCCCAACACTAAGGACACAGCCTGGCCCTTAGGAGATGCTCAGGAAACATCGAGGGAAAGAAGGTTAAAAGGAGCCCCAACCTTCAGGAATCCCTTCTCACGAGACACGGATCTATGAGACCGTGAAGCTGGAAATAACCCCAGCTGTGGGCCTGGCAGAGAAGGTATACAAGCAGCATGAATGGGACGAATCGATGGCCAGTCTCTTCCAAAAGGCTCACACTGTAGTCGGATACAAATATCCCTGGGGTTAGTGAGAGCAAGGGTCCTGTCAATGCCGAGGTAGAGTGAGTAAGTCAGAAGACTAACTGGGCCTCTATGGCATCCTGTCTTAATGATAGGTTTTCAGTATTCATTAAGCATGAGGAAGCAGCAGGTAAGAGTTCAGACTTCAGAGGGGAGACATGCATGAGTTCAAATCCCCACGTGAGAGTTTGTTTGACCCAACTTTTCCTACCTGAGTCTTCATCTGAAAAAAGGGGAAAATGGTACCTAACTCCCTAGGTTGTTGTGAGGATTCAGTCATGCATCTGACAAATATTTTGGAAGAAGGTACTATTAAAGATGTTAGGACTGCAGGAGTAAACAAGAGAGACAAGGTACTGCTCTCACGGAGTTTACAAGCTGAGAGCAAGCGACCAAGACAGACAATAAAACGTATTAAAACGTAATTTCAGATTGGAATTAACAGGTCGGGGCTCCCGGGTGGCTCAGTTGGTTAAGCATCTGCCTTTGGCTCAGGTCATGATCCCGGAGGTCATGGGATCAAGCCATTGCTCAGCAGGGAGCCTGCTTCTACCCCCCCCCCCCAACCGCCCTCCCCCCATGCACGATCTCTCTCAAATAAATAAAATCTTTAAAAAAAGGGAATTCATAGGTCGAGAAGGCAGATACAAACTACTAGAGGCCACTTTGATTAGGGTAGTCAGAGGACTCCCTATGGAAGAGACATTTCGAGATCTGGTGCATGTAAATCACCTCCCCTGAGCCTTGCACCAGGTAAGAAGTCATCCCAGCTCCCTCATTTTCCCGGAGACCTTGAACAAACTGCCTCGGTTTCCTAGTAAAATGCGGACAATGCCCTTTGCTACCTGGCAGGGTTCTAATGAGGATAGAATGTAAGTAAAGCACTGGTACCGAAGAAGTTGATGGTCATTACCACCTTTATTTATTATTTTTTTAAGATTTTATTTATTTGACAGAGAGCACAAGCAGGGGGGAGCAGCAGAAGGAGGGAGAGAGAAGCACACTCCCCGCTGAGCAGGGAGCCAGATGCTGGGATCATGATCTGAGCCAAAGGCAGATGCTTAACCGACTGAGCCACCGAGGTGCCCCCCATTACCACCTTCAACCGCAACAACACAACACCCGGTCCCCTCTCCTGTTAGTCAACGATTCTTAATCTCCCGCGCCTGGGTCTGCTCCTCTGTGAATGAGGAAGTGGCAGCCCAGCACGTCGCGGGGGCTGTGGCTCCCCGGATCCCCGGAGGAGGGGATGGAAAGGACACGCCGCCCCTCCCTGGGTCTCCACTACAGCCTTCTCCCGCTGCTCCCAGGGAAAAGCAGTCCTCGCAGGCGCGGAGGCGGCAAGTCCCCGCCCACTGGCCGCCCCGAGCCCGCCCCGAGTTCCGTTGCCAAGGAAACCACACCTCCCCGGGTGGTCCCGCCCCTCCGGCCGAGGTCCCGAGACTCGGTCTCTCCCGCGGTCCCGGCCACTCCCCCTATCCCGCTCCTCACCCGGGAAACGCCCTCCTCGCCGCCCAGAGTCCGCAGCATCTTGGACACGTCGCGCACCACGCCTGGGTACTCCACGCACACCATGCGCCGCTCGCGCCGCAGATCCACGGGGACCGCGATCCTCGGCCCCGCGTCAGCCGCTACCGTCGCCGCCGCCGCCATCCCTGCCAGTCTGGCCCGGCCCGCCGCGGTCCGTCCCTGCGGGCGCTCCTAGCGGCCTCGCCTCAATGGTTCCGCGAAAGAATCGTTCCGGGTAGCCTCGCCGCTCGAGTTTCTCTACATCCCTGGGATCAGCGAGACTCGAGGCCTCTGAAAGCAAAGGCCCGAGGTCAGACCCCCCAGGCTTCGAGGTGAAGGACCGCCTGGGTCCTCAATTTGGGGTTTAAAAAGAAGAGGGTAGCTCGAGGGGCGGGGCAAGGGCTTGTCGCTCTTAGCAACCCGCGAAGGACCCGGAGGACTGTGAGACACCGCCCAGCTCTCGATTTCAGCCAATGAAAACCCGAGGGCCGACGAGGCGTCAGGGGTAGCCTGCTTCCTCCCCTTCTCTCCCTAGCGCGTAGATTTCAGCCAATGAGGAAGCAGAACTGGGCCGGGTCCCCGCCCCTCTCTAGGGCTCCTTCCAATGACGGCTCGGGGGCGGGCTTGAGGCACACTTCCGTCCCGCCTTCGGGTGTGGGACGATCCCGGGGCTGAGTGGATTTCCGGCCGACGTCGGCCGAGGGGTTTCCGCGAGTCTCTGACCCCGGTCCTGCCCGCCGCTCCGGCAAGCCTTTTCCCGCAGCGCGCGGAGGCAGATGCGAGCGTGAGGAAACCGCTTCGAGTGCTCGCCCCACCTCCACGCACAGAAGACCCCGAAGCGCCCTCGGCCGCGGAGCTCAGGGAGGAAAGTGGGCGTCCGTCCCTCGTTCCTTAGTTATCAAGCGCGTGCTATGTGGGGACAGAACTATAGGGAGCAAAGTGGGGGACACGAGGGGTCGGAGGTCGACGTAGGCCAGATGGAGCCTAAAAGTTGGGTGTGCCTCATGGGTGGGCTCTCTGAGTGCGATGCTGAGTCCCTGAGGGGCGCACTGGAGTGCACGACCTGACTTGTGCGGGTGAAACACTGTTAGCGTAGGGAATGGGTCGGGGGCGAGGGGTGGGGGGAAGCAGGCTCAGATGCAGACCCTCTGCGAGGCTTCGCAGGGGCCAGGGACGTGGTCGTGAGGATGGGAAGAACGGGTTGCATTTGAGAATAAGAGGAGATAAAAATCAGAGCAAGGGCCCCTTGGACGTGGGTACCCCAACTTTCTGATGGCACGAGCCAAGCTACTCATGCTGTTTGACAAGGTCCAAGTGCGGGGGACGATCCTGAAAACAGGAGACTCCACAGCTGGCTCCTGCTATTCTCTTTCATTTTGTTTATGGCAATCTTTATAATTGTGGGAATATTTCTGGGGTTTCATGATAAAGTGACTACTCATCTTAGTTACGCCTATCTAAGCAATCATAATGAAGCTAATTCCACGAAGAATTAGTTTCTATAGAACAAAATAACAAGACGGTCTCGCACTGTCTAGCACCTTTCTCTTTGCATACTGTTTTTTAGTTTTAGCGAAAGCCAATAAGCGGAGATCAATAAAGGTCATGTTAATCATTACAAAGGAAAATGAAAGAAGGCTATGTCTGTGATCCAAGAAATGATCTAAGATTATCTCAATTGTAAAAAAAAAACCATAATCACATGTTACGAAAGTATGGAAAAACAAAAATATCCTAACATATAAATAAAGTTCCTCTGAGGCTGTCAGGAGGAGATGCTTGCAACCTGATCCTGTGTCTGTGTCTCCTCATTCGCGGACGCTGTCCTTTCCTATGAGAGACCCACCCCGGCTGGAGCTGGACTCCGGCATCCTGAGATGATTTCAGAATCAAAAGAAGACTTCGTTGTTCCAGATGGATGTAAGAGGACTGAATCATCGGCTGCATTGGCCATTAAGTGGATTTTTTTTTTTTTAAAGATTTTATTTGTTTATTTGACAGATACAGCGAGAGCAGGAACACAAGTAGGGGGAGTGGGAGAGGGAGAAGCAGGCTTCCCGCTGAGCAGGGAGCCTGATGCGGGACTCGATCCCAGGACCCTGGGACCATGACCTGAGCCGGAGGCAGATGCTTAACGACTGAACCACCCAGGCGCCCCTAAGTGGATTTTTAAAAGGAAAATCTATCTGTAAGCTGAGTGTGAACGTAGGTCATTATAATTGGAAGGCCTAGCCAGGAGCCCCAAAACTGAAAGAAAGGCCCCCCCTGACAGGAATCAACCAGCAGCAGCTGATGCATGAGTGGAAGGAACCACAGACTCACCAGCATGTGAGGACTTGGCAGTCCCTGACCTGCCTCTCTGGCAGGAACTGGGGCATCTTCTGTCACCAAAGAAGGTTCTATGCAGTGAGGCTGGGATAATTCTCCAGAATTTTTCATGCCTTGAGATGAAATTAACTTCAGATTTCTTGTGTCCTTTTGTTCTCATTCCATGCTCACCAAGCAGTCTTCTGGTGGTTTGTTTAATTTTCCAGGAAGGAGACTCTAAAGAACAGATATGTATTGCAAACTAATAAACTGGTGTATTTACATCAGACCCCTGTGAGTTTGGTACACATGAAGTAAGTCAGTCCTGAATCCTGGCGGGGGATCCTCTTCTATGGGGGAACCTGGGATGGGAGGTTATTGATTCTGTTAGGGGAGGGCAGAGGAAGGCTTTGGGAAATGTTTTCTTTTCTTTTCTTTTCTTTTTTTAAAGATTTTATTTATTCATTTGACAGAGAGAGAGCATGAGCACGGGGAGCAGCAGAGGGAGAGGGAGAAGCGACTCCCTGCTGAGTAGCAGGGAGCAGGATCTGGGGCTTGATCCCAGGAACCTCGGGATAGTGACCGGAACAGAAGGCAGATGCTTAACCAACTGAGCCACCCAGGCGCCCCTGGAAAATGTTTTCTTTGGGCCCCAGAATCTGAATATTCCTTTCTGGGCCCCTGGGTCAGTCTGGGAAGCACACAGTAGGTGTTTACTATTCCCCAGCCAGGACTAGATTGTCCCTGCGCCTTTGGAATTGGAGAGGAGTAGTGTTCACTTTTGGCCACCAGATGGCGACAGAGCGTTCTCGCAGGCAACACCGCCACCTGGTGGTCATCGGTGCCCGTGACACCTGGAAGAAGGCGAAGCAGCCGGGGAAGGAGGAGAGATGGGAAGGGGGCCCAGGGAACAGATCCTCCCAAGAGTCCTGTGCTGGGCGGGGGTCAGCAGCCTGCTTCTGATCTCGTCCGACCGCAGGGAGGCCACGCCTCTTTCCCAACACACATATACGCACGCCCGGGTCCGGGAATCCTCCTGCACAGTCCCCCCACTGGCAAGCGATGGGGCCCCGGGCAATGGGGCTCATCCAGGGGCTTCAGTTTCCTTTTGGCTACAAGTGGGACAAACTGTTGCCAAGTACATTGGCCTTCCTAGTCAACTTGGTATTCCAAAGCAAAATTAAAGTAAATGCGCACAGGAAAGCATTTAACTCTTTTAATTCAATTTAATTTAACTGATCAAAAAGGTTCTTCATAAATAGCGTTTATGTTGCCAAGTTAAATATTTTCAAATACGTGCCAGGCAGAGGTAAATTTACAATGAAGCTAATAAAATTTAAACACCAGGGCCCCTCAATTGCAGGTACCTTTTTTTCCCGAGGCTCTGGGAGGTGCCTTATGCTTGTGTTCACACAGGCATATGTTTTTATAAAATTTTTTAAAAGTAAGATATTTCAACTGCAATTGGTTAAGACTTCTGTCTCTTTTACCTAGCCCGCCCTCCATCACACTTGCCCTTGTGTTGGGAGGCATCGAAGTGGTCACAGGCATTTAAGGGATTTGACAAAAGGAAGTCCAGTTGGGAGTACATTCCGTTTGGATTGCATGGAATCCGTGTGTGGTCTGCAGTCACATCCGTGACTATTGGTGGCCATCCTCTGTGGGAATGGCTTCCAGGAATACACACTCTCCCGCCTTCTGTGACGCCTACCGGTGTCGCGATATGAAGATCCGGGGCCAAAGGTAGTACAACTGTCAGAGCCAGAAGCTAGTCTGGAAAATTCCTTCAATTAGCAGACACAAGCAGAGGAAAGTAAAATGTACAGCCACTTTGGAAGAAAGTATGGCAGCTCCTCAAAAAATTAAACCTGGAATGACCACATGATCCAGCAATTCCCCTTCCGAGTGTATACCCAAAGGAATTAAAGGCAGGGTCTCAAAGACATATTTGTACACACATGCTCCTAGCAGCGTTATTCACCATGGCCAAAAGGCAGAAGCAATCCAAGTGTCCATCAACAGATGATGGACGAACAGAATGTGGTCTGTCTATACCATGGAATTTTACTCAGTCTTGAAAAGGAAGTGTTGACAAGTGCTACACCGTAAATGAAGCTTGAGGATGTTGTGCTATGTGAAATAAGCCAGCGACAAAAAGACAAATACTGTATCATTCCACTTACCTGAAGTACCTAGAGCAGTCGAGTTCGTTGAATCAGAAAGTTGAGTGTTGGTTGCCAGGAGCTGGGGGAGAAGAGGGAGTGGAGAGTTAGTGTTTAATGGATCTCGAGTTTCAGTTTGCAGGATGAACAAATTCCGGGGCCAGCTGGTGGTGACGATCGCAGGACAGTGAGTGTACCTAAAATTACTGAGCCACACACTTAAAGATGGTTAAGATGGTAAATTTTACATTCTGTGGATTTCACAATTTTTAAATGTAAGCAGAGAAGTTGGTTCTCATCAACCCTTAGAATGGAAGTTCTCTATCAAACTGTGATAACGTAGACTAAACAAGTATAAATGTAACGTACATTTCTGTTTAGTTTTAATGGCAATCGCACAAAACAGAATTTACCGGAATTCTGTGTAGGGCTCAACTCTGTAGAGGGACTATGGAGAGCCAGCACGTCTGGGTGCAAAGTAGTGTGCTTTGTGCTCTCCAGCACTTCGGATCTCTGTTTCGCTACGGCATTCTCAGTACTAAGTTGTAAAGCTGAGAAAAGGTGTTCTAACTAGCGATAACAGAAGCTGAATTTTGATCAGCCATGCTGAAGACTTTCCATCCTCTCCGTAGAAAATGATGTTACAAATAATTGTTGGGGCGCCTGGCTGGCTCAGTCAGAAAAGTGTGCACCTCTATTCTTGGGGTCGTGAGTTCAAGCCCCACATCAGGCGTGGGGCCTACTTAACTACAAAAAGAAAAAAAAAAAAGAAAGTGCCATCTTGAAAAAAAAATTGAATCAAGATTATTGTTGTATGAGGAGGCGAACGAAGAGTATGTAGCCAAAATGTGTGGGAAAAGGTGTTCTAGAGAGATGCCCAGCCGTTAATTAGTATAAATTTTTTCCTGGATACTTGGATGTCATATAGAATTATTTATCATTTGTTATGCTTTATTCCCCTCCTTCTAAATAGTGATTTGCTTTTACACCTAATTTTGTATTTTTAATGTTGTTTTCTTTGGTGTAAAGAAAGACCTTACCATCGTGTACGCTTCCAGCCCCCCCGAATCTCAGAACTGCCCCGAGCTGTTTCACTGTTACGTGGGAGCACGTGGTCTTTCACAACTTTCTAAATCCTCTAACTCAAAGTGAAACTTCTCGGGATGCCTGGGTGGCTCTGTCAGTTAAGCATCTGCCTTTGGCTTAGGATCCTGGGATCGGGCTCCCTGTTCAGGGGGGAGCCTGCTTCTCCTTCTGCCTGCCGCTCCCCCTGCTTGTGTGCTCTCTCTCTCTCTGACAAATAAATTAAATCTTAAAAAGAAAAAAGCAGAACTTCTCTTAGGGTCTTTTCAAAGTCTGTATTGCCTGTCAGGATGTCCCCTCTGTTCCATCCCTCCCTGTCCTTGTCCTGGTCCCCTCACTTGAAAATGTTTCCAAAACAGCCATTGTGATTGTTTTCCTCAGTCCAGGAGTTCTTTAGGAGTCTCTTGCTCGATATCCAAAAATTGGGGAGTTTTAAAATTATCCTTCGTGTTCTTGACTTGTAGCTTAATTTCACAGCAGTCAGGGAACATATTCTATATGATTTCAACCCTTCCTTTAAAATGCTTTGGGACTTGTTGGGGTGCCTGGGTGGCTCAGTTGGTTGAGCATCAGACTCCTGGTTTGGGCTCAGCTCATGATCTCGTGGCTGTGGGTTGGAGCCCCGTGTCTGGCTCCACGCTCGGTGCAGAGTCTGCTCGGGATTGTCTCTCCCTTTCCCTCCCCCTCTGCTTCTTTCCCCTCCCCTGCTTATGCTCTCTCTTAAATAAATACATTAATTAATTAATTAATTATTAAAAATAAAATAAAAATTAGAATATATTGGGACTTGCTTTATGGCCCAGCATACAGATAGCCTTGTGAAGTGTTCTGGGTACATCTGAAAAGAATGTGGCAGGTACGATGTCTTATATCCTTCCTGGGTGTACATGCGTGTGCGCACACGCGCGCGCGCGTGTGTGTGTGTGTTCATCTGCTCACTCTATAAGGGATGTGTTAAAATTCCCCGCTGTAATCATGACTTTGCCTAGTCTCCTCGCAGGTTCGTAATTTTGCTTTGTTTCCGACTGAGGTCCATGTTTTTGTGTACGTGTAAATTTAGAAATGTTACGCGCGCCTGGCAAATGGGTCTTTAATGGTCATGAAATGTTCCTCTTCATCTCTAGAAAAGTCTAAATTGTCACTACGAGAGGTTTGTTTTGTTTCACATTTTCCTGATGTATATGGTTTTCTATTGTTTCACTTCCAGTGTTTCCGCGTGCTTCATTTTTGTCTGCCTTTTGCAAGCCAGATGGAGTCTGCTCTTCCTCCTGCCTCATACCCTCTGTCTTTGAACTGGAGTATTTAATTGTTTTATATTTAATGCAATGCTGATCTATTTGGGTGGAAATCTTTTATATTCCTATCTGCCCCACCTGTTCTGTCTTCCCCTCCCCTTTCACTTTCACTTCCTCTTTTTTTTTTTTTTTTATTTATTATTTGACAGAGAGAGAATGAGAGAGAGAGAGCACAT
>NC_058415.1:90057628-90058691 GCF_002201575.2 Neomonachus schauinslandi | reverse complement strand
AGGGGGGGGGGGGGCAGAGGGAGAAGCAGACTCCCCGCCGAGCAGGGGGCCCGATGCGGGACTCGATCCCGGGACTCTGGGATCATGACCTGAGCCGAAGGCAGTTGCCCAACCGACTGAGCCACCCAGGCGCCCTCACTTCCTGTTTTATACTAATTATATTTTATTATTCTATTTTCCCTCTAATAAATAGCTGAACATACTTTTACTGGTTACCCTAGAGATTATAGTATGAATCCTTGTTCTATTAAAGTCAAATATAAATTAGTACTCTTACCATTTCCACAACAATGCAAAGACATATTTAGACTCCTCTTGCCTTTTTTGCCATTGTAATCGTGTGTATATATGTGCATGCTTTTAATATGTTACATATAAAATATATATAATATGTGAGTATTACATATGAAAAATAAATCTTTCAAATCAACTTTATTGGGGTATAATTTATATGCAGTGAAATAGACCCTGTTTAAGTGTATCATTCAGTATATCTACAAATATATGAATGTAATCACCACCTCGATCATGATAGGGAATATTTCAATCACCCAAGGAATTCCCTGGTGCCCTTTGGTGAGTCACCCCCTCAAGTGGGCTGGGTCGCATGGAGAGCCCAGGGCTCATGCAGACACGCAAGTGTGGTGCTGGCCACTGCCCTCCCCAAGACCACCCACGAGGGGAAATTTCTCCACAGAGGAGGTTTGGAGGGGTTCCTGGACAGTCAAGAGGAAAAAAGACAAATGATACCCAAACTGGATTCCTCTGTCTCTCCCCAAACCTCTTCCCCGCAACCTTCCTCCTTTAGGGGTCCTTTCTGAGGAATAAAAACACCAGAAATTTGGGTGTCATCCTGGATTCCCCACGCTCCCTGGTCCCCCAATCCATCCACTGCCGCGTGGTCCTCTCCATCCCCTAAATCAGGGATCCATGTTCTCCTCCCTCCCGCTCTGTAGCCCCACGCAGCTCACATCAGCTGTCAGCATTATCCCTGCCTGCAAACAGCCCCTAACTGGCCTCTGACGTTTTTCCTCCAGGGGGATGGGTGACGATACTCAGGGTT